>NW_026916018.1:0-34644 GCF_034315485.1 Pezoporus occidentalis
GAATGAAAAAGCTGGTGCTGGGCCTCTTCAGCACAAAGTCAGCTTTGCAACGGTGCCTCCATCATTGCAGTTTCTCCTCGGTTTAATGCCTAAAAGACAATTTGAATAAAAACTGGAGGTCACTCTCAGCTGCCCAGCAGCACAGTGAGTAGAGCACGAACGTTTGGCCTCTGCTCCCACATTAGAAGAGAAAAAAGGGAAAGCTGGTGCTGGGATTCTTCAGCACAGTCAGCTTTACAACGGTGCCTCCATCATTGCTGTCTCTGCTCACTTTCATACCTGAAAGAGAGTTTGAATGAATCCTCTCGGAAGCCTGCCCTCTGCTGCCCAGCAGCACTCTGAGGAGATCATGAACGTCTGGCCTCTGGCTCCCACAGCAGAAGAGCCAGGAGAGAAAGCTGCTTCTGGCAATCTTCAGCACATAGTCAGCTTTGCAACTTTGTCACCAGCAGTGCTGTGGCTCCTCGGTTTCATAGCTAAAAGTTCATTTGAGTCGTACCTCTCCGGATGGTGTCTAAGCTGCCCAGCAGCACAGTGAGTAGAGCACAAACGTTTGGCCTCTGCTCACACAGCCGAAGAGCCAGGAGTGAAAGCTTGTGCTACTAATCTTCAGCACACAGTCAGCTTTGCAAAGGTGCCTCCATTACTGGTGTCACTGCCCACTGTCAACAGGAAAAACATCAGAATGCATTCGCTCCAGAGCCTGCTCTCGGCTGCGCAGCAGCACTCTGAGTAGAGCATGAACTTTTGGCCTCTGCTCCCACAGCAGAAGAGCCGGGAGGGAAAGCTGGGGCTGGCATTCTTCAGCACACAGTCAGCTTTGCAACGGTGCCTCCATCATTGCTTTCACTGCTCACTTTCATACCTGAAAGAGAGTTTGAATGAAACCTCTCCGAAGCCTGCACTCTGCTGCCCAGCAACGCAGTGCGTAGATGCAGAAGGTTTGGCTTCTGTTCTCACAGCCGAAGAGGCAGGAGGGAACGGTGGTGCTAGTGATCTTCAGAACAGAGTCAGCTTTGCAACACTATCTCCATCCTTACTCTCAGGGCTCACTTTCATACGTGAGTTTGCATTTGAATGCTACCTCTCAGGAGCTTGCTGTCTGCTGCCCAGCAGCACACTGAGTAGAGCACGAACTTTTGGCCTCTGTTCTCACAGCCGAAGAGCCAGGAGGGAAAGCTGGGGCTGGGAATATACAGCACACAGTCAGCTTTGCAACGGAGTCACCATCTGTGCTGTCTCTCCTAGCTTTCAAACCTAAAAGTGCATTTGAATGCAAGCTCTCCAGAGCCTGCTCTCGGCTGCCCAGCAGCACAGTGAGTAGAGCATGAACTTTTGGCCTCTGCTCCCACAGCAGAAGAGCCGGGAGGGAAAGCTGGGGCTGGCATTCTTCAGCACACAGTCAGCTTTGCAACGGTGCCTCCATCATTGCTTTCACTGCTCACTTTCATACCTGAAAGAGAGTTTGAATGAAACCACTCCGAAGCCTGCACTCTGCTGCCCAGCAACGCAGTGCGTAGATGCAGAAGGTTTGGCTTCTGTTCTCACAGCCGAAGAGGCAGGAGGGAAAGGTGGTGCTTGTGATCTTCAGAACAGAGTCAGCTTTGCAACACTATCTCCATCCTTACTCTCAGGGCTCACTTTCATACGTGAGTTTGCATTTGAATGCTACCTCTCAGGAGCTTGCTGTCTGCTGCCCAGCAGCACACTGAGTAGAGCACGAACTTTTGGCCTCTGTTCTCACAGCCGAAGAGCCAGGAGGGAAAGCTGGGGCTGGGAATATACAGCACACAGTCAGCTTTACAACGGAGTCACCATCTGTGCTCTCTGAGCTTTCAAACCTAAAAGTGCATTTGAATGCAAGCTCTCCAGAGCCTGCTCTCGGCTGCCCAGCAGCACAGTGAGTAGAGCATGAACTTTTGGCCTCTGCTCCCACAGCAGAAGAGCCGGGAGGGAAAGCTGGGGCTGGCATTCTTCAGCACACAGTCAGCTTTGCAACGGTGCCTCCATCATTGCTTTCACTGCTCACTTTCATACCTGAAAGAGAGTTTGAATGAAACCTCTTCGAAGCCTGCACTCTGCTGCCCAGCAACGCAGTGCGTAGATGCAGAAGGTTTGGCTTCTGTTCTCACAGCCGAAGAGGCAGGAGGGAAAGGTGGTGCTAGTGATCTTCAGAACAGAGTCAGCTTTGCAACACTATCTCCATCCTTACTCTCAGGGCTCACTTTCATACGTGAGTTTGCATTTGAATGCTACCTCTCAGGAGCTTGCTGTCTGCTGCCCAGCAGCACACTGAGTAAGCACGAACTTTTGGCCTCTGTTCTCACAGCCGAAGAGCCAGGAGGGAAAGCTGGGCCTGGGAATCTTCAGCACACAGTCAGCTTTGCAACGGAGTCACCATCTGTGCTCTCTGAGCTTTCAAACCTAAAAGTGCATTTGAATGCAAGCTCTCCAGAGCCTGCTCTCGGCTGCCCAGCAGCATAGTGAGTAGAGCACCAACGTTTGGCCTCTGCTCCCACAGTAGAAGAGCCAGGAGGGAAAGATCGTGCTGGGCCTCTTCAGCACACAGTCAGCTTTACAAGGGTGTCACCATCATGCCTGTTCACTGCTCACTTTCATACGTAAAAGTCTATTTGTATTGTACCTCTCCGGGGCTTGCTCTAGGGGACCCAGGAGCACAGCGAGGAGGGCACGAACGTTTGCCCTCTGTTCCCACAGCCGAAGACGAATGAAAAAAGCTGGTGCTGGGCCTCTTCAGCACAAAGTCAGCTTTGCAACGGTGCCTCCATCATTGCAGTTTCTCCTCGGTTTAATGCCTAAAAGACAATTTGAATAAAAACTGGAGGTCACTCTCAGCTGCCCAGCAGCACAGTGAGTAGAGCACGAACGTTTGGCCTCTGCTCCCACATTAGAAGAGAAAAAAGGGAAAGCTGGTGCTGGGATTCTTCAGCACACAGTCAGCTTTACAACGGTGCCTCCATCATTGCTGTCTCTGCTCACTTTCATACCTGAAAGAGAGTTTGAATGAATCCTCTCGGAAGCCTGCCCTCTGCTGCCCAGCAGCACTCTGAGGAGATCATGAACGTCTGGCCTCTGGCTCCCACAGCAGAAGAGCCAGGAGAGAAAGCTGCTTCTGGCAATCTTCAGCACATAGTCAGCTTTGCAACTTTGTCACCAGCAGTGCTGTGGCTCCTCGGTTTCATAGCTAAAAGTTCATTTGAGTCGTACCTCTCCGGATGGTGTCTAAGCTGCCCAGCAGCACAGTGAGTAGAGCACAAACGTTTGGCCTCTGCTCACACAGCCGAAGAGCCAGGAGTGAAAGCTTGTGCTACTAATCTTCAGCACACAGTCAGCTTTGCAAAGGTGCCTCCATTACTGGTGTCACTGCCCACTGTCAACAGGAAAAACATCAGAATGCATTCGCTCCAGAGCCTGCTCTCGGCTGCGCAGCAGCACTCTGAGTAGAGCATGAACTTTTGGCCTCTGCTCCCACAGCAGAAGAGCCGGGAGGGAAAGCTGGGGCTGGCATTCTTCAGCACACAGTCAGCTTTGCAACGGTGCCTCCATCATTGCTTTCACTGCTCACTTTCATACCTGAAAGAGAGTTTGAATGAAACCTCTCCGAAGCCTGCACTCTGCTGCCCAGCAACGCAGTGCGTAGATGCAGAAGGTTTGGCTTCTGTTCTCACAGCCGAAGAGGCAGGAGGGAACGGTGGTGCTAGTGATCTTCAGAACAGAGTCAGCTTTGCAACACTATCTCCATCCTTACTCTCAGGGCTCACTTTCATACGTGAGTTTGCATTTGAATGCTACCTCTCAGGAGCTTGCTGTCTGCTGCCCAGCAGCACACTGAGTAGAGCACGAACTTTTGGCCTCTGTTCTCACAGCCGAAGAGCCAGGAGGGAAAGCTGGGGCTGGGAATATACAGCACACAGTCAGCTTTGCAACGGAGTCACCATCTGTGCTCTCTGAGCTTTCAAACCTAAAAGTGCATTTGAATGCAAGCTCTCCAGAGCCTGCTCTCGGCTGCCCAGCAGCACAGTGAGTAGAGCATGAACTTTTGGCCTCTGCTCCCACAGCAGAAGAGCCGGGAGGGAAAGCTGGGGCTGGCATTCTTCAGCACAAAGTCAGCTTTGCAACGGTGCCTCCATCATTGCTTTCACTGCTCACTTTCATACCTGAAAGAGAGTTTGAATGAAACCTCTCCGAAGCCTGCACTCTGCTGCCCAGCAACGCAGTGCGTAGATGCAGAAGGTTTGGCTTCTGTTCTCACAGCCGAAGAGGCAGGAGGGAAAGGTGGTGCTTGTGATCTTCAGAACAGAGTCAGCTTTGCAACACTATCTCCATCCTTACTCTCAGGGCTCACTTTCATACGTGAGTTTGCATTTGAATGCTACCTCTCAGGAGCTTGCTGTCTGCTGCCCAGCAGCACACTGAGTAGAGCACGAACTTTTGGCCTCTGTTCTCACAGCCGAAGAGCCAGGAGGGAAAGCTGGGCCTGGGAATCTTCAGCACACAGTCAGCTTTGCAACGGAGTCACCATCTGTGCTCTCTGAGCTTTCAAACCTAAAAGTGCATTTGAATGCAAGCTCTCCAGAGCCTGCTCTCGGCTGCCCAGCAGCATAGTGAGTAGAGCACCAACGTTTGGGTTCTGCTCCCACAGTAGAAGAGCCAGGAGGGAAAGATCGTGCTGGGCCTCTTCAGCACACAGTCAGCTTTACAAGGGTGTCACCATCATGCCTGTTCACTGCTCACTTTCATACGTAAAAGTCTATTTGTATTGTACCTCTCCGGGGCTTGCTCTAGGGGACCCAGGAGCACAGCGAGGAGGGCACGAACGTTTGCCCTCTGTTCCCACAGCCGAAGACGAATGAAAAAAGCTGGTGCTGGGCCTCTTCAGCACACACCCAGCTTTGCAACGGTGCCTCCATCATTGCAGTTTCTCCTCGGTTTAATGCCTAAAAGACAATTTGAATAAAAACTGGAGGTCACTCTCAGCTGCCCAGCAGCACAGTGAGTAGAGCACGAACGTTTGGCCTCTGCTCCCACATTAGAAGAGAAAAAAGGGAAAGCTGGTGCTGGGATTCTTCAGCACACAGTCAGCTTTACAACGGTGCCTCCATCATTGCTGTCTCTGCTCACTTTCATACCTGAAAGAGAGTTTGAATGAATCCTCTCGGAAGCCTGCCCTCTGCTGCCCAGCAGCACTCTGAGGAGATCATGAACGTCTGGCCTCTGGCTCCCACAGCAGAAGAGCCAGGAGAGAAAGCTGCTTCTGGCAATCTTCAGCACATAGTCAGCTTTGCAACTTTGTCACCAGCAGTGCTGTGGCTCCTCGGTTTCATAGCTAAAAGTTCATTTGAGTCGTACCTCTCCGGATGGTGTCTAAGCTGCCCAGCAGCACAGTGAGTAGAGCACAAACGTTTGGCCTCTGCTCACACAGCCGAAGAGCCAGGAGTGAAAGCTTGTGCTACTAATCTTCAGCACACAGTCAGCTTTGCAAAGGTGCCTCCATTACTGGTGTCACTGCCCACTGTCAACAGGAAAAACATCAGAATGCATTCGCTCCAGAGCCTGTTCTCGGCTGCGCAGCAGCACTCTGAGTAGAGCATGAACTTTTGGCCTCTGCTCCCACAGCAGAAGAGCCGGGAGGGAAAGCTGGGGCTGGCATTCTTCAGCACAAAGTCAGCTTTGCAACGGTGCCTCCATCATTGCTTTCACTGCTCACTTTCATACCTGAAAGAGAGTTTGAATGAAACCACTCCGAAGCCTGCACTCTGCTGCCCAGCAACGCAGTGCGTAGATGCAGAAGGTTTGGCTTCTGTTCTCACAGCCGAAGAGGCAGGAGGGAAAGGTGGTGCTAGTGATCTTCAGAACAGAGTCAGCTTTGCAACACTATCTCCATCCTTACTCTCAGGGCTCACTTTCATACGTGAGTTTGCATTTGAATGCTACCTCTCAGGAGCTTGCTGTCTGCTGCCCAGCAGCACACGGGCTGGCATTCTTCAGCACACAGTCAGCTTTGCAACGGTGCCTCCATCATTGCTTTCACTGCTCACTTTCATACCTGAAAGAGAGTTTGAATGAAACCTCTTCGAAGCCTGCACTCTGCTGCCCAGCAACGCAGTGCGTAGATGCAGAAGGTTTGGCTTCTTTTCTCACAGCCGAAGAGGCAGGAGGGAAAGGTGGTGCTAGTGATCTTCAGAACAGAGTCAGCTTTGCAACACTATGTCCATCCTTACTTTCAGGGCTCACTTTCATACGTGAGTTTGCATTTGAATGCTACCTCTCAGGAGCTTGCTGTCTGCTGCCCAGCAGCACACTGAGTAGAGCACGAACTTTTGGCCTCTGTTCTCACAGCCGAAGAGCCAGGAGGGAAAGCTGGGCCTGGGAATCTTCAGCACACAGTCAGCTTTGCAACGGAGTCACCATCTGTGCTCTCTGAGCTTTCAAACCTAAAAGTGCATTTGAATGCAAGCTCTCCAGAGCCTGCTCTCGGCTGCCCAGCAGCATAGTGAGTAGAGCACCAACGTTTGGGTTCTGCTCCCACAGTAGAAGAGCCAGGAGGGAAAGATCGTGCTGGGCCTCTTCAGCACACAGTCAGCTTTACAAGGGTGTCACCATCATGCCTGTTCACTGCTCACTTTCATACGTAAAAGTCTATTTGTATTGTACCTCTCCGGGGCTTGCTCTAGGGGACCCAGGAGCACAGCGAGGAGGGCACGAACGTTTGCCCTCTGTTCCCACAGCCGAAGACGAATGAAAAAAGCTGGTGCTGGGCCTCTTCAGCACAAAGTCAGCTTTGCAACGGTGCCTCCATCATTGCAGTTTCTCCTCGGTTTAATGCCTAAAAGACAATTTGATAAAAACTGGAGGTCACTCTCAGCTGCCCAGCAGCACAGTGAGTAGAGCACGAACGTTTGGCCTCTGCTCCCACATTAGAAGAGAAAAAAGGGAAAGCTGGTGCTGGGATTCTTCAGCACACAGTCAGCTTTACAACGGTGCCTCCATCATTGCTGTCTCTGCTCACTTTCATACCTGAAAGAGAGTTTGAATGAATCCTCTCGGAAGCCTGCCCTCTGCTGCCCAGCAGCACTCTGAGGAGATCATGAACGTCTGGCCTCTGGCTCCCACAGCAGAAGAGCCAGGAGAGAAAGCTGCTTCTGGCAATCTTCAGCACATAGTCAGCTTTGCAACTTTGTCACCAGCAGTGCTGTGGCTCCTCGGTTTCATAGCTAAAAGTTCATTTGAGTCGTACCTCTCCGGATGGTGTCTAAGCTGCCCAGCAGCACAGTGAGTAGAGCACAAACGTTTGGCCTCTGCTCACACAGCCGAAGAGCCAGGAGTGAAAGCTTGTGCTACTAATCTTCAGCACACAGTCAGCTTTGCAAAGGTGCCTCCATTACTGGTGTCACTGCCCACTGTCAACAGGAAAAACATCAGAATGCATTCGCTCCAGAGCCTGTTCTCGGCTGCGCAGCAGCACTCTGAGTAGAGCATGAACTTTTGGCCTCTGCTCCCACAGCAGAAGAGCCGGGAGGGAAAGCTGGGGCTGGCATTCTTCAGCACAAAGTCAGCTTTGCAACGGTGCCTCCATCATTGCTTTCACTGCTCACTTTCATACCTGAAAGAGAGTTTGAATGAAACCACTCCGAAGCCTGCACTCTGCTGCCCAGCAACGCAGTGCGTAGATGCAGAAGGTTTGGCTTCTGTTCTCACAGCCGAAGAGGCAGGAGGGAACGGTGGTGCTAGTGATCTTCAGAACAGAGTCAGCTTTGCAACACTATCTCCATCCTTACTCTCAGGGCTCACTTTCATACGTGAGTTTGCATTTGAATGCTACCTCTCAGGAGCTTGCTGTCTGCTGCCCAGCAGCACACTGAGTAGAGCACGAACTTTTGGCCTCTGTTCTCACAGCCGAAGAGCCAGGAGGGAAAGCTGGGGCTGGGAATATACAGCACACAGTCAGCTTTGCAACGGAGTCACCATCTGTGCTGTCTCTCCTAGCTTTCAAACCTAAAAGTGCATTTGAATGCAAGCTCTCCAGAGCCTGCTCTCGGCTGCCCAGCAGCACAGTGAGTAGAGCATGAACTTTTGGCCTCTGCTCCCACAGCAGAAGAGCCGGGAGGGAAAGCTGGGGCTGGCATTCTTCAGCACACAGTCAGCTTTGCAACGGTGCCTCCATCATTGCTTTCACTGCTCACTTTCATACCTGAAAGAGAGTTTGAATGAAACCTCTTCGAAGCCTGCACTCTGCTGCCCAGCAACGCAGTGCGTAGATGCAGAAGGTTTGGCTTCTTTTCTCACAGCCGAAGAGGCAGGAGGGAAAGGTGGTGCTAGTGATCTTCAGAACAGAGTCAGCTTTGCAACACTATCTCCATCCTTACTCTCAGGGCTCACTTTCATACGTGAGTTTGCATTTGAATGCTACCTCTCAGGAGCTTGCTGTCTGCTGCCCAGCAGCACACTGAGTAGAGCACGAACTTTTGGCCTCTGTTCTCACAGCCGAAGAGCCAGGAGGGAAAGCTGGGGCTGGGAATATACAGCACACAGTCAGCTTTACAACGGAGTCACCATCTGTGCTCTCTGAGCTTTCAAACCTAAAAGTGCATTTGAATGCAAGCTCTCCAGAGCCTGCTCTCGGCTGCCCAGCAGCACAGTGAGTAGAGCATGAACTTTTGGCCTCTGCTCCCACAGCAGAAGAGCCGGGAGGGAAAGCTGGGGCTGGCATTCTTCAGCACACAGTCAGCTTTGCAACGGTGCCTCCATCATTGCTTTCACTGCTCACTTTCATACCTGAAAGAGAGTTTGAATGAAACCTCTTCGAAGCCTGCACTCTGCTGCCCAGCAACGCAGTGCGTAGATGCAGAAGGTTTGGCTTCTTTTCTCACAGCCGAAGAGGCAGGAGGGAAAGGTGGTGCTAGTGATCTTCAGAACAGAGTCAGCTTTGCAACACTATGTCCATCCTTACTTTCAGGGCTCACTTTCATACGTGAGTTTGCATTTGAATGCTACCTCTCAGGAGCTTGCTGTCTGCTGCCCAGCAGCACACTGAGTAGAGCACGAACTTTTGGCCTCTGTTCTCACAGCCGAAGAGCCAGGAGGGAAAGCTGGGCCTGGGAATCTTCAGCACACAGTCAGCTTTGCAACGGAGTCACCATCTGTGCTCTCTGAGCTTTCAAACCTAAAAGTGCATTTGAATGCAAGCTCTCCAGAGCCTGCTCTCGGCTGCCCAGCAGCATAGTGAGTAGAGCACCAACGTTTGGGTTCTGCTCCCACAGTAGAAGAGCCAGGAGGGAAAGATCGTGCTGGGCCTCTTCAGCACACAGTCAGCTTTACAAGGGTGTCACCATCATGCCTGTTCACTGCTCACTTTCATACGTAAAAGTCTATTTGTATTGTACCTCTCCGGGGCTTGCTCTAGGGGACCCAGGAGCACAGCGAGGAGGGCACGAACGTTTGCCCTCTGTTCCCACAGCCGAAGACGAATGAAAAAAGCTGGTGCTGGGCCTCTTCAGCACAAAGTCAGCTTTGCAACGGTGCCTCCATCATTGCAGTTTCTCCTCGGTTTAATGCCTAAAAGACAATTTGATAAAAAACTGGAGGTCACTCTCAGCTGCCCAGCAGCACAGTGAGTAGAGCACGAACGTTTGGCCTCTGCTCCCACATTAGAAGAGAAAAAAGGGAAAGCTGGTGCTGGGATTCTTCAGCACACAGTCAGCTTTACAACGGTGCCTCCATCATTGCTGTCTCTGCTCACTTTCATACCTGAAAGAGAGTTTGAATGAATCCTCTCGGAAGCCTGCCCTCTGCTGCCCAGCAGCACTCTGAGGAGATCATGAACGTCTGGCCTCTGGCTCCCACAGCAGAAGAGCCAGGAGAGAAAGCTGCTTCTGGCAATCTTCAGCACATAGTCAGCTTTGCAACTTTGTCACCAGCAGTGCTGTGGCTCCTCGGTTTCATAGCTAAAAGTTCATTTGAGTCGTACCTCTCCGGATGGTGTCTAAGCTGCCCAGCAGCACAGTGAGTAGAGCACAAACGTTTGGCCTCTGCTCACACAGCCGAAGAGCCAGGAGTGAAAGCTTGTGCTACTAATCTTCAGCACACAGTCAGCTTTGCAAAGGTGCCTCCATTACTGGTGTCACTGCCCACTGTCAACAGGAAAAACATCAGAATGCATTCGCTCCAGAGCCTGTTCTCGGCTGCGCAGCAGCACTCTGAGTAGAGCATGAACTTTTGGCCTCTGCTCCCACAGCAGAAGAGCCGGGAGGGAAAGCTGGGGCTGGCATTCTTCAGCACAAAGTCAGCTTTGCAACGGTGCCTCCATCATTGCTTTCACTGCTCACTTTCATACCTGAAAGAGAGTTTGAATGAAACCACTCCGAAGCCTGCACTCTGCTGCCCAGCAACGCAGTGCGTAGATGCAGAAGGTTTGGCTTCTGTTCTCACAGCCGAAGAGGCAGGAGGGAAAGGTGGTGCTAGTGATCTTCAGAACAGAGTCAGCTTTGCAACACTATCTCCATCCTTACTCTCAGGGCTCACTTTCATACGTGAGTTTGCATTTGAATGCTACCTCTCAGGAGCTTGCTGTCTGCTGCCCAGCAGCACACTGAGTAGAGCACGAACTTTTGGCCTCTGTTCTCACAGCCGAAGAGCCAGGAGGGAAAGCTGGGGCTGGGAATATACAGCACACAGTCAGCTTTGCAACGGAGTCACCATCTGTGCTCTCTGAGCTTTCAAACCTAAAAGTGCATTTGAATGCAAGCTCTCCAGAGCCTGCTCTCGGCTGCCCAGCAGCACAGTGAGTAGAGCATGAACTTTTGGCCTCTGCTCCCACAGCAGAAGAGCCGGGAGGGAAAGCTGGGGCTGGCATTCTTCAGCACACAGTCAGCTTTGCAACGGTGCCTCCATCATTGCTTTCACTGCTCACTTTCATACCTGAAAGAGAGTTTGAATGAAACCTCTTCGAAGCCTGCACTCTGCTGCCCAGCAACGCAGTGCGTAGATGCAGAAGGTTTGGCTTCTTTTCTCACAGCCGAAGAGGCAGGAGGGAAAGGTGGTGCTAGTGATCTTCAGAACAGAGTCAGCTTTGCAACACTATGTCCATCCTTACTTTCAGGGCTCACTTTCATACGTGAGTTTGCATTTGAATGCTACCTCTCAGGAGCTTGCTGTCTGCT
Source organism: Pezoporus occidentalis (assembly GCF_034315485.1). Classification (NCBI taxonomy): domain Eukaryota; kingdom Metazoa; phylum Chordata; class Aves; order Psittaciformes; family Psittacidae; genus Pezoporus; species Pezoporus occidentalis. The sequence goes on from NW_026916018.1 coordinate 11,181, forward strand.
GCCCAGCAGCACACTGAGTAGAGCACGAACTTTTGGCCTCTGTTCTCACAGCCGAAGAGCCAGGAGGGAAAGCTGGGCCTGGGAATCTTCAGCACACAGTCAGCTTTGCAACGGAGTCACCATCTGTGCTCTCTGAGCTTTCAAACCTAAAAGTGCATTTGAATGCAAGCTCTCCAGAGCCTGCTCTCGGCTGCCCAGCAGCATAGTGAGTAGAGCACCAACGTTTGGGTTCTGCTCCCACAGTAGAAGAGCCAGGAGGGAAAGATCGTGCTGGGCCTCTTCAGCACACAGTCAGCTTTACAAGGGTGTCACCATCATGCCTGTTCACTGCTCACTTTCATACGTAAAAGTCTATTTGTATTGTACCTCTCCGGGGCTTGCTCTAGGGGACCCAGGAGCACAGCGAGGAGGGCACGAACGTTTGCCCTCTGTTCCCACAGCCGAAGACGAATGAAAAAAGCTGGTGCTGGGCCTCTTCAGCACAAAGTCAGCTTTGCAACGGTGCCTCCATCATTGCAGTTTCTCCTCGGTTTAATGCCTAAAAGACAATTTGATAAAAAACTGGAGGTCACTCTCTCAGCTGCCCAGCAGCACAGTGAGTAGAGCACGAACGTTTGGCCTCTGCTCCCACATTAGAAGAGAAAAAAGGGAAAGCTGGTGCTGGGATTCTTCAGCACACAGTCAGCTTTACAACGGTGCCTCCATCATTGCTGTCTCTGCTCACTTTCATACCTGAAAGAGAGTTTGAATGAATCCTCTCGGAAGCCTGCCCTCTGCTGCCCAGCAGCACTCTGAGGAGATCATGAACGTCTGGCCTCTGGCTCCCACAGCAGAAGAGCCAGGAGAGAAAGCTGCTTCTGGCAATCTTCAGCACATAGTCAGCTTTGCAACTTTGTCACCAGCAGTGCTGTGGCTCCTCGGTTTCATAGCTAAAAGTTCATTTGAGTCGTACCTCTCCGGATGGTGTCTAAGCTGCCCAGCAGCACAGTGAGTAGAGCACAAACGTTTGGCCTCTGCTCACACAGCCGAAGAGCCAGGAGTGAAAGCTTGTGCTACTAATCTTCAGCACACAGTCAGCTTTGCAAAGGTGCCTCCATTACTGGTGTCACTGCCCACTGTCAACAGGAAAAACATCAGAATGCATTCGCTCCAGAGCCTGTTCTCGGCTGCGCAGCAGCACTCTGAGTAGAGCATGAACTTTTGGCCTCTGCTCCCACAGCAGAAGAGCCGGGAGGGAAAGCTGGGGCTGGCATTCTTCAGCACAAAGTCAGCTTTGCAACGGTGCCTCCATCATTGCTTTCACTGCTCACTTTCATACCTGAAAGAGAGTTTGAATGAAACCACTCCGAAGCCTGCACTCTGCTGCCCAGCAACGCAGTGCGTAGATGCAGAAGGTTTGGCTTCTGTTCTCACAGCCGAAGAGGCAGGAGGGAACGGTGGTGCTAGTGATCTTCAGAACAGAGTCAGCTTTGCAACACTATCTCCATCCTTACTCTCAGGGCTCACTTTCATACGTGAGTTTGCATTTGAATGCTACCTCTCAGGAGCTTGCTGTCTGCTGCCCAGCAGCACACTGAGTAGAGCACGAACTTTTGGCCTCTGTTCTCACAGCCGAAGAGCCAGGAGGGAAAGCTGGGGCTGGGAATATACAGCACACAGTCAGCTTTGCAACGGAGTCACCATCTGTGCTGTCTCTCCTAGCTTTCAAACCTAAAAGTGCATTTGAATGCAAGCTCTCCAGAGCCTGCTCTCGGCTGCCCAGCAGCACAGTGAGTAGAGCATGAACTTTTGGCCTCTGCTCCCACAGCAGAAGAGCCGGGAGGGAAAGCTGGGGCTGGCATTCTTCAGCACACAGTCAGCTTTGCAACGGTGCCTCCATCATTGCTTTCACTGCTCACTTTCATACCTGAAAGAGAGTTTGAATGAAACCTCTTCGAAGCCTGCACTCTGCTGCCCAGCAACGCAGTGCGTAGATGCAGAAGGTTTGGCTTCTTTTCTCACAGCCGAAGAGGCAGGAGGGAAAGGTGGTGCTAGTGATCTTCAGAACAGAGTCAGCTTTGCAACACTATCTCCATCCTTACTCTCAGGGCTCACTTTCATACGTGAGTTTGCATTTGAATGCTACCTCTCAGGAGCTTGCTGTCTGCTGCCCAGCAGCACACTGAGTAGAGCACGAACTTTTGGCCTCTGTTCTCACAGCCGAAGAGCCAGGAGGGAAAGCTGGGGCTGGGAATATACAGCACACAGTCAGCTTTACAACGGAGTCACCATCTGTGCTCTCTGAGCTTTCAAACCTAAAAGTGCATTTGAATGCAAGCTCTCCAGAGCCTGCTCTCGGCTGCCCAGCAGCACAGTGAGTAGAGCATGAACTTTTGGCCTCTGCTCCCACAGCAGAAGAGCCGGGAGGGAAAGCTGGGGCTGGCATTCTTCAGCACACAGTCAGCTTTGCAACGGTGCCTCCATCATTGCTTTCACTGCTCACTTTCATACCTGAAAGAGAGTTTGAATGAAACCTCTTCGAAGCCTGCACTCTGCTGCCCAGCAACGCAGTGCGTAGATGCAGAAGGTTTGGCTTCTTTTCTCACAGCCGAAGAGGCAGGAGGGAAAGGTGGTGCTAGTGATCTTCAGAACAGAGTCAGCTTTGCAACACTATGTCCATCCTTACTTTCAGGGCTCACTTTCATACGTGAGTTTGCATTTGAATGCTACCTCTCAGGAGCTTGCTGTCTGCTGCCCAGCAGCACACTGAGTAGAGCACGAACTTTTGGCCTCTGTTCTCACAGCCGAAGAGCCAGGAGGGAAAGCTGGGCCTGGGAATCTTCAGCACACAGTCAGCTTTGCAACGGAGTCACCATCTGTGCTCTCTGAGCTTTCAAACCTAAAAGTGCATTTGAATGCAAGCTCTCCAGAGCCTGCTCTCGGCTGCCCAGCAGCATAGTGAGTAGAGCACCAACGTTTGGGTTCTGCTCCCACAGTAGAAGAGCCAGGAGGGAAAGATCGTGCTGGGCCTCTTCAGCACACAGTCAGCTTTACAAGGGTGTCACCATCATGCCTGTTCACTGCTCACTTTCATACGTAAAAGTCTATTTGTATTGTACCTCTCCGGGGCTTGCTCTAGGGGACCCAGGAGCACAGCGAGGAGGGCACGAACGTTTGCCCTCTGTTCCCACAGCCGAAGACGAATGAAAAAAGCTGGTGCTGGGCCTCTTCAGCACAAAGTCAGCTTTGCAACGGTGCCTCCATCATTGCAGTTTCTCCTCGGTTTAATGCCTAAAAGACAATTTGAAAAAAAACTGGAGGTCACTCTCAGCTGCCCAGCAGCACAGTGAGTAGAGCACGAACGTTTGGCCTCTGCTCCCACATTAGAAGAGAAAAAAGGGAAAGCTGGTGCTGGGATTCTTCAGCACACAGTCAGCTTTACAACGGTGCCTCCATCATTGCTGTCTCTGCTCACTTTCATACCTGAAAGAGAGTTTGAATGAATCCTCTCGGAAGCCTGCCCTCTGCTGCCCAGCAGCACTCTGAGGAGATCATGAACGTCTGGCCTCTGGCTCCCACAGCAGAAGAGCCAGGAGAGAAAGCTGCTTCTGGCAATCTTCAGCACATAGTCAGCTTTGCAACTTTGTCACCAGCAGTGCTGTGGCTCCTCGGTTTCATAGCTAAAAGTTCATTTGAGTCGTACCTCTCCGGATGGTGTCTAAGCTGCCCAGCAGCACAGTGAGTAGAGCACAAACGTTTGGCCTCTGCTCACACAGCCGAAGAGCCAGGAGTGAAAGCTTGTGCTACTAATCTTCAGCACACAGTCAGCTTTGCAAAGGTGCCTCCATTACTGGTGTCACTGCCCACTGTCAACAGGAAAAACATCAGAATGCATTCGCTCCAGAGCCTGCTCTCGGCTGCGCAGCAGCACTCTGAGTAGAGCATGAACTTTTGGCCTCTGCTCCCACAGCAGAAGAGCCGGGAGGGAAAGCTGGGGCTGGCATTCTTCAGCACAAAGTCAGCTTTGCAACGGTGCCTCCATCATTGCTTTCACTGCTCACTTTCATACCTGAAAGAGAGTTTGAATGAAACCTCTCCGAAGCCTGCACTCTGCTGCCCAGCAACGCAGTGCGTAGATGCAGAAGGTTTGGCTTCTGTTCTCACAGCCGAAGAGGCAGGAGGGAACGGTGGTGCTAGTGATCTTCAGAACAGAGTCAGCTTTGCAACACTATCTCCATCCTTACTCTCAGGGCTCACTTTCATACGTGAGTTTGCATTTGAATGCTACCTCTCAGGAGCTTGCTGTCTGCTGCCCAGCAGCACACTGAGTAGAGCACGAACTTTTGGCCTCTGTTCTCACAGCCGAAGAGCCAGGAGGGAAAGCTGGGGCTGGGAATATACAGCACACAGTCAGCTTTGCAACGGAGTCACCATCTGTGCTGTCTCTCCTAGCTTTCAAACCTAAAAGTGCATTTGAATGCAAGCTCTCCAGAGCCTGCTCTCGGCTGCCCAGCAGCACAGTGAGTAGAGCATGAACTTTTGGCCTCTGCTCCCACAGCAGAAGAGCCGGGAGGGAAAGCTGGGGCTGGCATTCTTCAGCACACAGTCAGCTTTGCAACGGTGCCTCCATCATTGCTTTCACTGCTCACTTTCATACCTGAAAGAGAGTTTGAATGAAACCACTCCGAAGCCTGCACTCTGCTGCCCAGCAACGCAGTGCGTAGATGCAGAAGGTTTGGCTTCTGTTCTCACAGCCGAAGAGGCAGGAGGGAACGGTGGTGCTTGTGATCTTCAGAACAGAGTCAGCTTTGCAACACTATCTCCATCCTTACTCTCAGGGCTCACTTTCATACGTGAGTTTGCATTTGAATGCTACCTCTCAGGAGCTTGCTGTCTGCTGCCCAGCAGCACACTGAGTAGAGCACGAACTTTTGGCCTCTGTTCTCACAGCCGAAGAGCCAGGAGGGAAAGCTGGGGCTGGGAATATACAGCACACAGTCAGCTTTACAACGGAGTCACCATCTGTGCTCTCTGAGCTTTCAAACCTAAAAGTGCATTTGAATGCAAGCTCTCCAGAGCCTGCTCTCGGCTGCCCAGCAGCACAGTGAGTAGAGCATGAACTTTTGGCCTCTGCTCCCACAGCAGAAGAGCCGGGAGGGAAAGCTGGGGCTGGCATTCTTCAGCACAAAGTCAGCTTTGCAACGGTGCCTCCATCATTGCTTTCACTGCTCACTTTCATACCTGAAAGAGAGTTTGAATGAAACCACTCCGAAGCCTGCACTCTGCTGCCCAGCAACGCAGTGCGTAGATGCAGAAGGTTTGGCTTCTGTTCTCACAGCCGAAGAGGCAGGAGGGAAAGGTGGTGCTAGTGATCTTCAGAACAGAGTCAGCTTTGCAACACTATCTCCATCCTTACTCTCAGGGCTCACTTTCATACGTGAGTTTGCATTTGAATGCTACCTCTCAGGAGCTTGCTGTCTGCTGCCCAGCAGCACACTGAGTAGAGCACGAACTTTTGGCCTCTGTTCTCACAGCCGAAGAGCCAGGAGGGAAAGCTGGGGCTGGGAATATACAGCACACAGTCAGCTTTGCAACGGAGTCACCATCTGTGCTCTCTGAGCTTTCAAACCTAAAAGTGCATTTGAATGCAAGCTCTCCAGAGCCTGCTCTCGGCTGCCCAGCAGCACAGTGAGTAGAGCATGAACTTTTGGCCTCTGCTCCCACAGCAGAAGAGCCGGGAGGGAAAGCTGGGGCTGGCATTCTTCAGCACACAGTCAGCTTTGCAACGGTGCCTCCATCATTGCTTTCACTGCTCACTTTCATACCTGAAAGAGAGTTTGAATGAAACCTCTTCGAAGCCTGCACTCTGCTGCCCAGCAACGCAGTGCGTAGATGCAGAAGGTTTGGCTTCTGTTCTCACAGCCGAAGAGGCAGGAGGGAAAGGTGGTGCTAGTGATCTTCAGAACAGAGTCAGCTTTGCAACACTATCTCCATCCTTACTCTCAGGGCTCACTTTCATACGTGAGTTTGCATTTGAATGCTACCTCTCAGGAGCTTGCTGTCTGCTGCCCAGCAGCACACTGAGTAGAGCACGAACTTTTGGCCTCTCTTCTCACAGCCGAAGAGCCAGGAGGGAAAGCTGGGGCTGGGAATATACAGCACACAGTCAGCTTTACAACGGAGTCACCATCTGTGCTCTCTGAGCTTTCAAACCTAAAAGTGCATTTGAATGCAAGCTCTCCAGAGCCTGCTCTCGGCTGCCCAGCAGCACAGTGAGTAGAGCATGAACTTTTGGCCTCTGCTCCCACAGCAGAAGAGCCGGGAGGGAAAGCTGGGGCTGGCATTCTTCAGCACACAGTCAGCTTTGCAACGGTGCCTCCATCATTGCTTTCACTGCTCACTTTCATACCTGAAAGAGAGTTTGAATGAAACCTCTTCGAAGCCTGCACTCTGCTGCCCAGCAACGCAGTGCGTAGATGCAGAAGGTTTGGCTTCTGTTCTCACAGCCGAAGAGGCAGGAGGGAAAGGTGGTGCTAGTGATCTTCAGAACAGAGTCAGCTTTGCAACACTATCTCCATCCTTACTCTCAGGGCTCACTTTCATACGTGAGTTTGCATTTGAATGCTACCTCTCAGGAGCTTGCTGTCTGCTGCCCAGCAGCACACTGAGTAGAGCACGAACTTTTGGCCTCTGTTCTCACAGCCGAAGAGCCAGGAGGGAAAGCTGGGGCTGGGAATCTTACAGCACACAGTCAGCTTTGCAACGGAGTCACCATCTGTGCTCTCTGAGCTTTCAAACCTAAAAGTGCATTTGAATGCAAGCTCTCCAGAGCCTGCTCTCGGCTGCGCAGCAGCACAGTGAGTAGAGCATGAACTTTTGGCCTCTGCTCCCACAGCAGAAGAGCCGGGAGGGAAAGCTGGGGCTGGCATTCTTCAGCACAAAGTCAGCTTTGCAACGGTGCCTCCATCATTGCTTTCACTGCTCACTTTCATACCTGAAAGAGAGTTTGAATGAAACCACTCCGAAGCCTGCACTCTGCTGCCCAGCAACGCAGTGCGTAGATGCAGAAGGTTTGGCTTCTGTTCTCACAGCCGAAGAGGCAGGAGCTCACAGCCGAAGAGGCAGGAGGGAACGGTGGTGCTAGTGATCTTCAGAACAGAGTCAGCTTTGCAACACTATCTCCATCCTTACTCTCAGGGCTCACTTTCATACGTGAGTTTGCATTTGAATGCTACCTCTCAGGAGCTTGCTGTCTGCTGCCCAGCAGCACACTGAGTAGAGCACGAACTTTTGGCCTCTGTTCTCACAGCCGAAGAGCCAGGAGGGAAAGCTGGGGCTGGGAATATACAGCACACAGTCAGCTTTGCAACGGAGTCACCATCTGTGCTCTCTGAGCTTTCAAACCTAAAAGTGCATTTGAATGCAAGCTCTCCAGAGCCTGCTCTCGGCTGCCCAGCAGCACAGTGAGTAGAGCATGAACTTTTGGCCTCTGCTCCCACAGCAGAAGAGCCGGGAGGGAAAGCTGGGGCTGGCATTCTTCAGCACACAGTCAGCTTTGCAACGGTGCCTCCATCATTGCTTTCACTGCTCACTTTCATACCTGAAAGAGAGTTTGAATGAAACCACTCTGAAGCCTGCACTCTGCTGCCCAGCAACGCAGTGCGTAGATGCAGAAGGTTTGGCTTCTGTTCTCACAGCCGAAGAGGCAGGAGGGAAAGGTGGTGCTAGTGATCTTCAGAACAGAGTCAGCTTTGCAACACTATCTCCATCCTTACTCTCAGGGCTCACTTTCATACGTGAGTTTGCATTTGAATGCTACCTCTCAGGAGCTTGCTGTCTGCTGCCCAGCAGCACACTGAGTAGAGCACGAACTTTTGGCCTCTGTTCTCACAGCCGAAGAGCCAGGAGGGAAAGCTGGGGCTGGGAATATACAGCACACAGTCAGCTTTGCAACGGAGTCACCATCTGTGCTCTCTGAGCTTTCAAACCTAAAAGTGCATTTGAATGCAAGCTCTCCAGAGCCTGCTCTCGGCTGCCCAGCAGCACAGTGAGTAGAGCATGAACTTTTGGCCTCTGCTCCCACAGCAGAAGAGCCGGGAGGGAAAGCTGGGGCTGGCATTCTTCAGCACACAGTCAGCTTTGCAACGGTGCCTCCATCATTGCTTTCACTGCTCACTTTCATACCTGAAAGAGAGTTTGAATGAAACCTCTTCGAAGCCTGCACTCTGCTGCCCAGCAACGCAGTGCGTAGATGCAGAAGGTTTGGCTTCTTTTCTCACAGCCGAAGAGGCAGGAGGGAAAGGTGGTGCTAGTGATCTTCAGAACAGAGTCAGCTTTGCAACACTATGTCCATCCTTACTCTCAGGGCTCACTTTCATACGTGAGTTTGCATTTGAATGCTACCTCTCAGGAGCTTGCTGTCTGCTGCCCAGCAGCACACTGAGTAGAGCACGAACTTTTGGCCTCTGTTCTCACAGCCGAAGAGCCAGGAGGGAAAGCTGGGCCTGGGAATCTTCAGCACACAGTCAGCTTTGCAACGGAGTCACCATCTGTGCTCTCTGAGCTTTCAAACCTAAAAGTGCATTTGAATGCAAGCTCTCCAGAGCCTGCTCTCGGCTGCCCAGCAGCATAGTGAGTAGAGCACCAACGTTTGGGTTCTGCTCCCACAGTAGAAGAGCCAGGAGGGAAAGATCGTGCTGGGCCTCTTCAGCACACAGTCAGCTTTACAAGGGTGTCACCATCATGCCTGTTCACTGCTCACTTTCATACGTAAAAGTCTATTTGTATTGTACCTCTCCGGGGCTTGCTCTAGGGGACCCAGGAGCACAGCGAGGAGGGCACGAACGTTTGCCCTCTGTTCCCACAGCCGAAGACGAATGAAAAAAGCTGGTGCTGGGCCTCTTCAGCACAAAGTCAGCTTTGCAACGGTGCCTCCATCATTGCAGTTTCTCCTCGGTTTAATGCCTAAAAGACAATTTGATAAAAACTGGAGGTCACTCTCAGCTGCCCAGCAGCACAGTGAGTAGAGCACGAACGTTTGGCCTCTGCTCCCACATTAGAAGAGAAAAAAGGGAAAGCTGGTGCTGGGATTCTTCAGCACACAGTCAGCTTTACAACGGTGCCTCCATCATTGCTGTCTCTGCTCACTTTCATACCTGAAAGAGAGTTTGAATGAATCCTCTCGGAAGCCTGCCCTCTGCTGCCCAGCAGCACTCTGAGGAGATCATGAACGTCTGGCCTCTGGCTCCCACAGCAGAAGAGCCAGGAGAGAAAGCTGCTTCTGGCAATCTTCAGCACATAGTCAGCTTTGCAACTTTGTCACCAGCAGTGCTGTGGCTCCTCGGTTTCATAGCTAAAAGTTCATTTGAGTCGTACCTCTCCGGATGGTGTCTAAGCTGCCCAGCAGCACAGTGAGTAGAGCACAAACGTTTGGCCTCTGCTCACACAGCCGAAGAGCCAGGAGTGAAAGCTTGTGCTACTAATCTTCAGCACACAGTCAGCTTTGCAAAGGTGCCTCCATTACTGGTGTCACTGCCCACTGTCAACAGGAAAAACATCAGAATGCATTCGCTCCAGAGCCTGTTCTCGGCTGCGCAGCAGCACTCTGAGTAGAGCATGAACTTTTGGCCTCTGCTCCCACAGCAGAAGAGCCGGGAGGGAAAGCTGGGGCTGGCATTCTTCAGCACAAAGTCAGCTTTGCAACGGTGCCTCCATCATTGCTTTCACTGCTCACTTTCATACCTGAAAGAGAGTTTGAATGAAACCACTCCGAAGCCTGCACTCTGCTGCCCAGCAACGCAGTGCGTAGATGCAGAAGGTTTGGCTTCTGTTCTCACAGCCGAAGAGGCAGGAGGGAAAGGTGGTGCTAGTGATCTTCAGAACAGAGTCAGCTTTGCAACACTATCTCCATCCTTACTCTCAGGGCTCACTTTCATACGTGAGTTTGCATTTGAATGCTACCTCTCAGGAGCTTGCTGTCTGCTGCCCAGCAGCACACTGAGTAGAGCACGAACTTTTGGCCTCTGTTCTCACAGCCGAAGAGCCAGGAGGGAAAGCTGGGGCTGGGAATATACAGCACACAGTCAGCTTTGCAACGGAGTCACCATCTGTGCTCTCTGAGCTTTCAAACCTAAAAGTGCATTTGAATGCAAGCTCTCCAGAGCCTGCTCTCGGCTGCCCAGCAGCACAGTGAGTAGAGCATGAACTTTTGGCCTCTGCTCCCACAGCAGAAGAGCCGGGAGGGAAAGCTGGGGCTGGCATTCTTCAGCACACAGTCAGCTTTGCAACGGTGCCTCCATCATTGCTTTCACTGCTCACTTTCATACCTGAAAGAGAGTTTGAATGAAACCTCTTCGAAGCCTGCACTCTGCTGCCCAGCAACGCAGTGCGTAGATGCAGAAGGTTTGGCTTCTGTTCTCACAGCCGAAGAGGCAGGAGGGAAAGGTGGTGCTAGTGATCTTCAGAACAGAGTCAGCTTTGCAACACTATGTCCATCCTTACTTTCAGGGCTCACTTTCATACGTGAGTTTGCATTTGAATGCTACCTCTCAGGAGCTTGCTGTCTGCTGCCCAGCAGCACACTGAGTAGAGCACGAACTTTTGGCCTCTGTTCTCACAGCCGAAGAGCCAGGAGGGAAAGCTGGGCCTGGGAATCTTCAGCACACAGTCAGCTTTGCAACGGAGTCACCATCTGTGCTCTCTGAGCTTTCAAACCTAAAAGTGCATTTGAATGCAAGCTCTCCAGAGCCTGCTCTCGGCTGCCCAGCAGCATAGTGAGTAGAGCACCAACGTTTGGGTTCTGCTCCCACAGTAGAAGAGCCAGGAGGGAAAGATCGTGCTGGGCCTCTTCAGCACACAGTCAGCTTTACAAGGGTGTCACCATCATGCCTGTTCACTGCTCACTTTCATACGTAAAAGTCTATTTGTATTGTACCTCTCCGGGGCTTGCTCTAGGGGACCCAGGAGCACAGCGAGGAGGGCACGAACGTTTGCCCTCTGTTCCCACAGCCGAAGACGAATGAAAAAAGCTGGTGCTGGGCCTCTTCAGCACAAAGTCAGCTTTGCAACGGTGCCTCCATCATTGCAGTTTCTCCTCGGTTTAATGCCTAAAAGACAATTTGATAAAAAACTGGAGGTCACTCTCAGCTGCCCAGCAGCACAGTGAGTAGAGCACGAACGTTTGGCCTCTGCTCCCACATTAGAAGAGAAAAAAGGGAAAGCTGGTGCTGGGATTCTTCAGCACACAGTCAGCTTTACAACGGTGCCTCCATCATTGCTGTCTCTGCTCACTTTCATACCTGAAAGAGAGTTTGAATGAATCCTCTCGGAAGCCTGCCCTCTGCTGCCCAGCAGCACTCTGAGGAGATCATGAACGTCTGGCCTCTGGCTCCCACAGCAGAAGAGCCAGGAGAGAAAGCTGCTTCTGGCAATCTTCAGCACATAGTCAGCTTTGCAACTTTGTCACCAGCAGTGCTGTGGCTCCTCGGTTTCATAGCTAAAAGTTCATTTGAGTCGTACCTCTCCGGATGGTGTCTAAGCTGCCCAGCAGCACAGTGAGTAGAGCACAAACGTTTGGCCTCTGCTCACACAGCCGAAGAGCCAGGAGTGAAAGCTTGTGCTACTAATCTTCAGCACACAGTCAGCTTTGCAAAGGTGCCTCCATTACTGGTGTCACTGCCCACTGTCAACAGGAAAAACATCAGAATGCATTCGCTCCAGAGCCTGTTCTCGGCTGCGCAGCAGCACTCTGAGTAGAGCATGAACTTTTGGCCTCTGCTCCCACAGCAGAAGAGCCGGGAGGGAAAGCTGGGGCTGGCATTCTTCAGCACAAAGTCAGCTTTGCAACGGTGCCTCCATCATTGCTTTCACTGCTCACTTTCATACCTGAAAGAGAGTTTGAATGAAACCACTCCGAAGCCTGCACTCTGCTGCCCAGCAACGCAGTGCGTAGATGCAGAAGGTTTGGCTTCTGTTCTCACAGCCGAAGAGGCAGGAGGGAACGGTGGTGCTAGTGATCTTCAGAACAGAGTCAGCTTTGCAACACTATCTCCATCCTTACTCTCAGGGCTCACTTTCATACGTGAGTTTGCATTTGAATGCTACCTCTCAGGAGCTTGCTGTCTGCTGCCCAGCAGCACACTGAGTAGAGCACGAACTTTTGGCCTCTGTTCTCACAGCCGAAGAGCCAGGAGGGAAAGCTGGGGCTGGGAATATACAGCACACAGTCAGCTTTGCAACGGAGTCACCATCTGTGCTGTCTCTCCTAGCTTTCAAACCTAAAAGTGCATTTGAATGCAAGCTCTCCAGAGCCTGCTCTCGGCTGCCCAGCAGCACAGTGAGTAGAGCATGAACTTTTGGCCTCTGCTCCCACAGCAGAAGAGCCGGGAGGGAAAGCTGGGGCTGGCATTCTTCAGCACACAGTCAGCTTTGCAACGGTGCCTCCATCATTGCTTTCACTGCTCACTTTCATACCTGAAAGAGAGTTTGAATGAAACCTCTTCGAAGCCTGCACTCTGCTGCCCAGCAACGCAGTGCGTAGATGCAGAAGGTTTGGCTTCTTTTCTCACAGCCGAAGAGGCAGGAGGGAAAGGTGGTGCTAGTGATCTTCAGAACAGAGTCAGCTTTGCAACACTATCTCCATCCTTACTCTCAGGGCTCACTTTCATACGTGAGTTTGCATTTGAATGCTACCTCTCAGGAGCTTGCTGTCTGCTGCCCAGCAGCACACTGAGTAGAGCACGAACTTTTGGCCTCTGTTCTCACAGCCGAAGAGCCAGGAGGGAAAGCTGGGGCTGGGAATATACAGCACACAGTCAGCTTTACAACGGAGTCACCATCTGTGCTCTCTGAGCTTTCAAACCTAAAAGTGCATTTGAATGCAAGCTCTCCAGAGCCTGCTCTCGGCTGCCCAGCAGCACAGTGAGTAGAGCATGAACTTTTGGCCTCTGCTCCCACAGCAGAAGAGCCGGGAGGGAAAGCTGGGGCTGGCATTCTTCAGCACACAGTCAGCTTTGCAACGGTGCCTCCATCATTGCTTTCACTGCTCACTTTCATACCTGAAAGAGAGTTTGAATGAAACCTCTTCGAAGCCTGCACTCTGCTGCCCAGCAACGCAGTGCGTAGATGCAGAAGGTTTGGCTTCTTTTCTCACAGCCGAAGAGGCAGGAGGGAAAGGTGGTGCTAGTGATCTTCAGAACAGAGTCAGCTTTGCAACACTATGTCCATCCTTACTTTCAGGGCTCACTTTCATACGTGAGTTTGCATTTGAATGCTACCTCTCAGGAGCTTGCTGTCTGCTGCCCAGCAGCACACTGAGTAGAGCACGAACTTTTGGCCTCTGTTCTCACAGCCGAAGAGCCAGGAGGGAAAGCTGGGCCTGGGAATCTTCAGCACACAGTCAGCTTTGCAACGGAGTCACCATCTGTGCTCTCTGAGCTTTCAAACCTAAAAGTGCATTTGAATGCAAGCTCTCCAGAGCCTGCTCTCGGCTGCCCAGCAGCATAGTGAGTAGAGCACCAACGTTTGGGTTCTGCTCCCACAGTAGAAGAGCCAGGAGGGAAAGATCGTGCTGGGCCTCTTCAGCACACAGTCAGCTTTACAAGGGTGTCACCATCATGCCTGTTCACTGCTCACTTTCATACGTAAAAGTCTATTTGTATTGTACCTCTCCGGGGCTTGCTCTAGGGGACCCAGGAGCACAGCGAGGAGGGCACGAACGTTTGCCCTCTGTTCCCACAGCCGAAGACGAATGAAAAAAGCTGGTGCTGGGCCTCTTCAGCACAAAGTCAGCTTTGCAACGGTGCCTCCATCATTGCAGTTTCTCCTCGGTTTAATGCCTAAAAGACAATTTGATAAAAACTGGAGGTCACTCTCAGCTGCCCAGCAGCACAGTGAGTAGAGCACGAACGTTTGGCCTCTGCTCCCACATTAGAAGAGAAAAAAGGGAAAGCTGGTGCTGGGATTCTTCAGCACACAGTCAGCTTTACAACGGTGCCTCCATCATTGCTGTCTCTGCTCACTTTCATACCTGAAAGAGAGTTTGAATGAATCCTCTCGGAAGCCTGCCCTCTGCTGCCCAGCAGCACTCTGAGGAGATCATGAACGTCTGGCCTCTGGCTCCCACAGCAGAAGAGCCAGGAGAGAAAGCTGCTTCTGGCAATCTTCAGCACATAGTCAGCTTTGCAACTTTGTCACCAGCAGTGCTGTGGCTCCTCGGTTTCATAGCTAAAAGTTCATTTGAGTCGTACCTCTCCGGATGGTGTCTAAGCTGCCCAGCAGCACAGTGAGTAGAGCACAAACGTTTGGCCTCTGCTCACACAGCCGAAGAGCCAGGAGTGAAAGCTTGTGCTACTAATCTTCAGCACACAGTCAGCTTTGCAAAGGTGCCTCCATTACTGGTGTCACTGCCCACTGTCAACAGGAAAAACATCAGAATGCATTCGCTCCAGAGCCTGTTCTCGGCTGCGCAGCAGCACTCTGAGTAGAGCATGAACTTTTGGCCTCTGCTCCCACAGCAGAAGAGCCGGGAGGGAAAGCTGGGGCTGGCATTCTTCAGCACACAGTCAGCTTTGCAACGGTGCCTCCATCATTGCTTTCACTGCTCACTTTCATACCTGAAAGAGAGTTTGAATGAAACCACTCCGAAGCCTGCACTCTGCTGCCCAGCAACGCAGTGCGTAGATGCAGAAGGTTTGGCTTCTGTTCTCACAGCCGAAGAGGCAGGAGGGAACGGTGGTGCTAGTGATCTTCAGAACAGAGTCAGCTTTGCAACACTATCTCCATCCTTACTCTCAGGGCTCACTTTCATACGTGAGTTTGCATTTGAATGCTACCTCTCAGGAGCTTGCTGTCTGCTGCCCAGCAGCACACTGAGTAGAGCACGAACTTTTGGCCTCTGTTCTCACAGCCGAAGAGCCAGGAGGGAAAGCTGGGGCTGGGAATATACAGCACACAGTCAGCTTTGCAACGGAGTCACCATCTGTGCTCTCTGAGCTTTCAAACCTAAAAGTGCATTTGAATGCAAGCTCTCCAGAGCCTGCTCTCGGCTGCCCAGCAGCACAGTGAGTAGAGCATGAACTTTTGGCCTCTGCTCCCACAGCAGAAGAGCCGGGAGGGAAAGCTGGGGCTGGCATTCTTCAGCACACAGTCAGCTTTGCAACGGTGCCTCCATCATTGCTTTCACTGCTCACTTTCATACCTGAAAGAGAGTTTGAATGAAACCTCTTCGAAGCCTGCACTCTGCTGCCCAGCAACGCAGTGCGTAGATGCAGAAGGTTTGGCTTCTGTTCTCACAGCCGAAGAGGCAGGAGGGAAAGGTGGTGCTAGTGATCTTCAGAACAGAGTCAGCTTTGCAACACTATGTCCATCCTTACTTTCAGGGCTCACTTTCATACGTGAGTTTGCATTTGAATGCTACCTCTCAGGAGCTTGCTGTCTGCTGCCCAGCAGCACACTGAGTAGAGCACGAACTTTTGGCCTCTGTTCTCACAGCCGAAGAGCCAGGAGGGAAAGCTGGGCCTGGGAATCTTCAGCACACAGTCAGCTTTGCAACGGAGTCACCATCTGTGCTCTCTGAGCTTTCAAACCTAAAAGTGCATTTGAATGCAAGCTCTCCAG
Source organism: Pezoporus occidentalis (assembly GCF_034315485.1). Lineage (NCBI taxonomy): Eukaryota > Metazoa > Chordata > Aves > Psittaciformes > Psittacidae > Pezoporus > Pezoporus occidentalis. The sequence continues at coordinate 26,775 of NW_026916018.1, forward strand.
AGCCTGCTCTCGGCTGCCCAGCAGCATAGTGAGTAGAGCACCAACGTTTGGGTTCTGCTCCCACAGTAGAAGAGCCAGGAGGGAAAGATCGTGCTGGGCCTCTTCAGCACACAGTCAGCTTTACAAGGGTGTCACCATCATGCCTGTTCACTGCTCACTTTCATACGTAAAAGTCTATTTGTATTGTACCTCTCCGGGGCTTGCTCTAGGGGACCCAGGAGCACAGCGAGGAGGGCACGAACGTTTGCCCTCTGTTCCCACAGCCGAAGACGAATGAAAAAAGCTGGTGCTGGGCCTCTTCAGCACAAAGTCAGCTTTGCAACGGTGCCTCCATCATTGCAGTTTCTCCTCGGTTTAATGCCTAAAAGACAATTTGAATAAAAACTGGAGGTCACTCTCAGCTGCCCAGCAGCACAGTGAGTAGAGCACGAACGTTTGGCCTCTGCTCCCACATTAGAAGAGAAAAAAGGGAAAGCTGGTGCTGGGATTCTTCAGCACACAGTCAGCTTTACAACGGTGCCTCCATCATTGCTGTCTCTGCTCACTTTCATACCTGAAAGAGAGTTTGAATGAATCCTCTCGGAAGCCTGCCCTCTGCTGCCCAGCAGCACTCTGAGGAGATCATGAACGTCTGGCCTCTGGCTCCCACAGCAGAAGAGCCAGGAGAGAAAGCTGCTTCTGGCAATCTTCAGCACATAGTCAGCTTTGCAACTTTGTCACCAGCAGTGCTGTGGCTCCTCGGTTTCATAGCTAAAAGTTCATTTGAGTCGTACCTCTCCGGATGGTGTCTAAGCTGCCCAGCAGCACAGTGAGTAGAGCACAAACGTTTGGCCTCTGCTCACACAGCCGAAGAGCCAGGAGTGAAAGCTTGTGCTACTAATCTTCAGCACACAGTCAGCTTTGCAAAGGTGCCTCCATTACTGGTGTCACTGCCCACTGTCAACAGGAAAAACATCAGAATGCATTCGCTCCAGAGCCTGTTCTCGGCTGCGCAGCAGCACTCTGAGTAGAGCATGAACTTTTGGCCTCTGCTCCCACAGCAGAAGAGCCGGGAGGGAAAGCTGGGGCTGGCATTCTTCAGCACACAGTCAGCTTTGCAACGGTGCCTCCATCATTGCTTTCACTGCTCACTTTCATACCTGAAAGAGAGTTTGAATGAAACCTCTCCGAAGCCTGCACTCTGCTGCCCAGCAACGCAGTGCGTAGATGCAGAAGGTTTGGCTTCTGTTCTCACAGCCGAAGAGGCAGGAGGGAACGGTGGTGCTAGTGATCTTCAGAACAGAGTCAGCTTTGCAACACTATCTCCATCCTTACTCTCAGGGCTCACTTTCATACGTGAGTTTGCATTTGAATGCTACCTCTCAGGAGCTTGCTGTCTGCTGCCCAGCAGCACACTGAGTAGAGCACGAACTTTTGGCCTCTGTTCTCACAGCCGAAGAGCCAGGAGGGAAAGCTGGGGCTGGGAATATACAGCACACAGTCAGCTTTGCAACGGAGTCACCATCTGTGCTGTGTCTCCTAGCTTTCAAACCTAAAAGTGCATTTGAATGCAAGCTCTCCAGAGCCTGCTCTCGGCTGCCCAGCAGCACAGTGAGTAGAGCATGAACTTTTGGCCTCTGCTCCCACAGCAGAAGAGCCGGGAGGGAAAGCTGGGGCTGGCATTCTTCAGCACACAGTCAGCTTTGCAACGGTGCCTCCATCATTGCTTTCACTGCTCACTTTCATACCTGAAAGAGAGTTTGAATGAAACCACTCCGAAGCCTGCACTCTGCTGCCCAGCAACGCAGTGCGTAGATGCAGAAGGTTTGGCTTCTGTTCTCACAGCCGAAGAGGCAGGAGGGAACGGTGGTGCTTGTGATCTTCAGAACAGAGTCAGCTTTGCAACACTATCTCCATCCTTACTCTCAGGGCTCACTTTCATACGTGAGTTTGCATTTGAATGCTACCTCTCAGGAGCTTGCTGTCTGCTGCCCAGCAGCACACTGAGTAGAGCACGAACTTTTGGCCTCTGTTCTCACAGCCGAAGAGCCAGGAGGGAAAGCTGGGGCTGGGAATATACAGCACACAGTCAGCTTTACAACGGAGTCACCATCTGTGCTCTCTGAGCTTTCAAACCTAAAAGTGCATTTGAATGCAAGCTCTCCAGAGCCTGCTCTCGGCTGCCCAGCAGCACAGTGAGTAGAGCATGAACTTTTGGCCTCTGCTCCCACAGCAGAAGAGCCGGGAGGGAAAGCTGGGGCTGGCATTCTTCAGCACAAAGTCAGCTTTGCAACGGTGCCTCCATCATTGCTTTCACTGCTCACTTTCATACCTGAAAGAGAGTTTGAATGAAACCACTCCGAAGCCTGCACTCTGCTGCCCAGCAACGCAGTGCGTAGATGCAGAAGGTTTGGCTTCTGTTCTCACAGCCGAAGAGGCAGGAGGGAACGGTGGTGCTTGTGATCTTCAGAACAGAGTCAGCTTTGCAACACTATCTCCATCCTTACTCTCAGGGCTCACTTTCATACGTGAGTTTGCATTTGAATGCTACCTCTCAGGAGCTTGCTGTCTGCTGCCCAGCAGCACACTGAGTAGAGCACGAACTTTTGGCCTCTGTTCTCACAGCCGAAGAGCCAGGAGGGAAAGCTGGGGCTGGGAATATACAGCACACAGTCAGCTTTGCAACGGAGTCACCATCTGTGCTCTCTGAGCTTTCAAACCTAAAAGTGCATTTGAATGCAAGCTCTCCAGAGCCTGCTCTCGGCTGCCCAGCAGCACAGTGAGTAGAGCATGAACTTTTGGCCTCTGCTCCCACAGCAGAAGAGCCGGGAGGGAAAGCTGGGGCTGGCATTCTTCAGCACACAGTCAGCTTTGCAACGGTGCCTCCATCATTGCTTTCACTGCTCACTTTCATACCTGAAAGAGAGTTTGAATGAAACCTCTTCGAAGCCTGCACTCTGCTGCCCAGCAACGCAGTGCGTAGATGCAGAAGGTTTGGCTTCTGTTCTCACAGCCGAAGAGGCAGGAGGGAAAGGTGGTGCTAGTGATCTTCAGAACAGAGTCAGCTTTGCAACACTATCTCCATCCTTACTCTCAGGGCTCACTTTCATACGTGAGTTTGCATTTGAATGCTACCTCTCAGGAGCTTGCTGTCTGCTGCCCAGCAGCACACTGAGTAGAGCACGAACTTTTGGCCTCTGTTCTCACAGCCGAAGAGCCAGGAGGGAAAGCTGGGGCTGGGAATATACAGCACACAGTCAGCTTTACAACGGAGTCACCATCTGTGCTCTCTGAGCTTTCAAACCTAAAAGTGCATTTGAATGCAAGCTCTCCAGAGCCTGCTCTCGGCTGCCCAGCAGCACAGTGAGTAGAGCATGAACTTTTGGCCTCTGCTCCCACAGCAGAAGAGCCGGGAGGGAAAGCTGGGGCTGGCATTCTTCAGCACACAGTCAGCTTTGCAACGGTGCCTCCATCATTGCTTTCACTGCTCACTTTCATACCTGAAAGAGAGTTTGAATGAAACCTCTTCGAAGCCTGCACTCTGCTGCCCAGCAACGCAGTGCGTAGATGCAGAAGGTTTGGCTTCTGTTCTCACAGCCGAAGAGGCAGGAGGGAAAGGTGGTGCTAGTGATCTTCAGAACAGAGTCAGCTTTGCAACACTATCTCCATCCTTACTCTCAGGGCTCACTTTCATACGTGAGTTTGCATTTGAATGCTACCTCTCAGGAGCTTGCTGTCTGCTGCCCAGCAGCACACTGAGTAAGCACGAACTTTTGGCCTCTGTTCTCACAGCCGAAGAGCCAGGAGGGAAAGCTGGGCCTGGGAATCTTCAGCACACAGTCAGCTTTGCAACGGAGTCACCATCTGTGCTCTCTGAGCTTTCAAACCTAAAAGTGCATTTGAATGCAAGCTCTCCAGAGCCTGCTCTCGGCTGCCCAGCAGCATAGTGAGTAGAGCACCAACGTTTGGGTTCTGCTCCCACAGTAGAAGAGCCAGGAGGGAAAGATCGTGCTGGGCCTCTTCAGCACACAGTCAGCTTTACAAGGGTGTCACCATCATGCCTGTTCACTGCTCACTTTCATACGTAAAAGTCTATTTGTATTGTACCTCTCCGGGGCTTGCTCTAGGGGACCCAGGAGCACAGCGAGGAGGGCACGAACGTTTGCCCTCTGTTCCCACAGCCGAAGACGAATGAAAAAAGCTGGTGCTGGGCCTCTTCAGCACAAAGTCAGCTTTGCAACGGTGCCTCCATCATTGCAGCTTCTCCTCGGTTTAATGCCTAAAAGACAATTTGAATAAAAACTGGAGGTCACTCTCAGCTGCCCAGCAGCACAGTGAGTAGAGCACGAACGTTTGGCCTCTGCTCCCACATTAGAAGAGAAAAAAGGGAAAGCTGGTGCTGGGATTCTTCAGCACACAGTCAGCTTTACAACGGTGCCTCCATCATTGCTGTCTCTGCTCACTTTCATACCTGAAAGAGAGTTTGAATGAATCCTCTCGGAAGACTGCCCTCTGCTGCCCAGCAGCACTCTGAGGAGATCATGAACGTCTGGCCTCTGGCTCCCACAGCAGAAGAGCCAGGAGAGAAAGCTGCTTCTGGCAATCTTCAGCACATAGTCAGCTTTGCAACTTTGTCACCAGCAGTGCTGTGGCTCCTCGGTTTCATAGCTAAAAGTTCATTTGAGTCGTACCTCTCCGGATGGTGTCTAAGCTGCCCAGCAGCACAGTGAGTAGAGCACAAACGTTTGGCCTCTGCTCACACAGCCGAAGAGCCAGGAGTGAAAGCTTGTGCTACTAATCTTCAGCACACAGTCAGCTTTGCAAAGGTGCCTCCATTACTGGTGTCACTGCCCACTGTCAACAGGAAAAACATCAGAATGCATTCGCTCCAGAGCCTGCTCTCGGCTGCGCAGCAGCACTCTGAGTAGAGCATGAACTTTTGGCCTCTGCTCCCACAGCAGAAGAGCCGGGAGGGAAAGCTGGGGCTGGCATTCTTCAGCACAAAGTCAGCTTTGCAACGGTGCCTCCATCATTGCTTTCACTGCTCACTTTCATACCTGAAAGAGAGTTTGAATGAAACCTCTCCGAAGCCTGCACTCTGCTGCCCAGCAACGCAGTGCGTAGATGCAGAAGGTTTGGCTTCTGTTCTCACAGCCGAAGAGGCAGGAGGGAACGGTGGTGCTAGTGATCTTCAGAACAGAGTCAGCTTTGCAACACTATCTCCATCCTTACTCTCAGGGCTCACTTTCATACGTGAGTTTGCATTTGAATGCTACCTCTCAGGAGCTTGCTGTCTGCTGCCCAGCAGCACACTGAGTAGAGCACGAACTTTTGGCCTCTGTTCTCACAGCCGAAGAGCCAGGAGGGAAAGCTGGGGCTGGGAATATACAGCACACAGTCAGCTTTGCAACGGAGTCACCATCTGTGCTGTCTCTCCTAGCTTTCAAACCTAAAAGTGCATTTGAATGCAAGCTCTCCAGAGCCTGCTCTCGGCTGCCCAGCAGCACAGTGAGTAGAGCATGAACTTTTGGCCTCTGCTCCCACAGCAGAAGAGCCGGGAGGGAAAGCTGGGGCTGGCATTCTTCAGCACACAGTCAGCTTTGCAACGGTGCCTCCATCATTGCTTTCACTGCTCACTTTCATACCTGAAAGAGAGTTTGAATGAAACCACTCCGAAGCCTGCACTCTGCTGCCCAGCAACGCAGTGCGTAGATGCAGAAGGTTTGGCTTCTGTTCTCACAGCCGAAGAGGCAGGAGGGAAAGGTGGTGCTAGTGATCTTCAGAACAGAGTCAGCTTTGCAACACTATCTCCATCCTTACTCTCAGGGCTCACTTTCATACGTGAGTTTGCATTTGAATGCTACCTCTCAGGAGCTTGCTGTCTGCTGCCCAGCAGCACACTGAGTAGAGCACGAACTTTTGGCCTCTGTTCTCACAGCCGAAGAGCCAGGAGGGAAAGCTGGGGCTGGGAATATACAGCACACAGTCAGCTTTACAACGGAGTCACCATCTGTGCTCTCTGAGCTTTCAAACCTAAAAGTGCATTTGAATGCAAGCTCTCCAGAGCCTGCTCTCGGCTGCCCAGCAGCACAGTGAGTAGAGCATGAACTTTTGGCCTCTGCTCCCACAGCAGAAGAGCCGGGAGGGAAAGCTGGGGCTGGCATTCTTCAGCACACAGTCAGCTTTGCAACGGTGCCTCCATCATTGCTTTCACTGCTCACTTTCATACCTGAAAGAGAGTTTGAATGAAACCTCTTCGAAGCCTGCACTCTGCTGCCCAGCAACGCAGTGCGTAGATGCAGAAGGTTTGGCTTCTTTTCTCACAGCCGAAGAGGCAGGAGGGAAAGGTGGTGCTAGTGATCTTCAGAACAGAGTCAGTTTTGCAACACTATGTCCATCCTTACTTTCAGGGCTCACTTTCATACGTGAGTTTGCATTTGAATGCTACCTCTCAGGAGCTTGCTGTCTGCTGCCCAGCAGCACACTGAGTAGAGCACGAACTTTTGGCCTCTCTTCTCACAGCCGAAGAGCCAGGAGGGAAAGCTGGGCCTTAGAATCTTCAGCACACAGTCAGCTTTGCAACGGAGTCACCATCTGTGCTCTCTGAGCTTTCAAACCTAAAAGTGCATTTGAATGCAAGCTCTCCAGAGCCTGCTCTCGGCTGCCCAGCAGCATAGTGAGTAGAGCACCAACGTTTGGGTTCTGCTCCCACAGTAGAAGAGCCAGGAGGGAAAGATCGTGCTGGGCCTCTTCAGCACACAGTCAGCTTTACAAGGGTGTCACCATCATGCCTGTTCACTGCTCACTTTCATACGTAAAAGTCTATTTGTATTGTACCTCTCCGGGGCTTGCTCTAGGGGACCCAGGAGCACAGCGAGGAGGGCACGAACGTTTGCCCTCTGTTCCCACAGCCGAAGACGAATGAAAAAAGCTGGTGCTGGGCCTCTTCAGCACAAAACTGGTGTCACTGCCCACTGTCAACAGGAAAAACATCAGAATGCATTCGCTCCAGAGCCTGCTCTCGGCTGCGCAGCAGCACTCTGAGTAGAGCATGAACTTTTGGCCTCTGCTCCCACAGCAGAAGAGCCGGGAGGGAAAGCTGGGGCTGGCATTCTTCAGCACACAGTCAGCTTTGCAACGGTGCCTCCATCATTGCTTTCACTGCTCACTTTCATACCTGAAAGAGAGTTTGAATGAAACCTCTCCGAAGCCTGCACTCTGCTGCCCAGCAACGCAGTGCGTAGATGCAGAAGGTTTGGCTTCTGTTCTCACAGCCGAAGAGGCAGGAGGGAACGGTGGTGCTAGTGATCTTCAGAACAGAGTCAGCTTTGCAACACTATCTCCATCCTTACTCTCAGGGCTCACTTTCATACGTGAGTTTGCATTTGAATGCTACCTCTCAGGAGCTTGCTGTCTGCTGCCCAGCAGCACACTGAGTAGAGCACGAACTTTTGGCCTCTGTTCTCACAGCCGAAGAGCCAGGAGGGAAAGCTGGGGCTGGGAATATACAGCACACAGTCAGCTTTGCAACGGAGTCACCATCTGTGCTGTCTCTCCTAGCTTTCAAACCTAAAAGTGCATTTGAATGCAAGCTCTCCAGAGCCTGCTCTCGGCTGCCCAGCAGCACAGTGAGTAGAGCATGAACTTTTGGCCTCTGCTCCCACAGCAGAAGAGCCGGGAGGGAAAGCTGGGGCTGGCATTCTTCAGCACACAGTCAGCTTTGCAACGGTGCCTCCATCATTGCTTTCACTGCTCACTTTCATACCTGAAAGAGAGTTTGAATGAAACCACTCCGAAGCCTGCACTCTGCTGCCCAGCAACGCAGTGCGTAGATGCAGAAGGTTTGGCTTCTGTTCTCACAGCCGAAGAGGCAGGAGGGAACGGTGGTGCT
>NW_026916020.1:0-30187 GCF_034315485.1 Pezoporus occidentalis
CCCCCTCATGAATAATAAACAGCGTGGGGTTCCCAATGGGATGCTATGGTAATACAAGGGAGGTTTTGGTGTGCCACACGCTCCGCCCCCTCATGAATAATAAACAGCGCTGGGTTCCCATTGGGTCACTATGGTAATGCAAGGGAGGTTTTGGTGTGCCACACGCTCCGCCCCCTCATGAATAATAAACAGCAGTGGGATGCTATGGTAATGGAGGGGGGGGTTGGTGCACCACAAGCTCCGCCCCCTCATGAATAATAGCGCGGGTCCCAGAGGGGGTGCTATAATCGCAGTGCAATCTTCATGAATAATTAACCACATGATTGGGGCGTGTCCCTCCGCGAGCTCCGCCCCCTCATGAATAATTCACAGTGCTGGGCTCCCATTGGGTCGCTATGGTAATGCAAGAGATGTTTTGGCTTGCCACATGCTCCGCCCCCTCATGAATAATAAACAGCGCGGTGCTCTCAATGGGATGCTATGGCAATGGGAGGGAGGTTTTGGGTCGCCACATGCTCCGCCCCCTCATGAATAATAAACAGCACGTTGTTCTCAATGGGATGCTATAGCAATGGGAGGGAGGTTTTGGCTTGCCACATGCTCCGCCCCCTCATGAATAATAAACAGCACTGGGTCCCTAACGGGATATTGCAGTACTGAGAGGGCGGGTTTGGCTCGCCACAAGCTCCTCCCCCTCATGAATAACAGCGCGGGGGCGCTATAATCGCATGCCTGGGGCGTGTCCCTCCGCCAGCTCCGCCCCCTCATGAATACGCAATGAGCCGCGTGCTCTTAACCCCGAGGGCGCCGCCGCCACCGCCTCCAGCGCGGAGCCCCCCCCAATCCCTCCCGGTCCCAGCCCGGTTCCACCCCGGTCCCAGCCCCGCTCCCATCCCGGTTCCTGCCCGGCTCCATCCCCGCTCCCATCCCGCTCCTATCCCGGTTCCAGCCCGGTTCCAGCCTCGGTTCCTGCCCGGCTCCACCCCTGTTCCTGCCCGATTCCTGCCCGGTCCCAGCCCCGCTCCCATCCCGGTTCCAGCCCGGTTCCAGCCCGGTCCCAGCCCCGGTCCCAGCCCGGTCCCAGCCCGGCTCCATCCCCGCTCCCAGCCCGGTCCCAGCCCCAGTCCCAGCCCGGTTCCATCCCGCTCCTATCCCGGTTTCAGCCCGGTTCCTGCCCGGCTCCATCCCCGGTCCCATCCCGGTTCCAGCCCGGTTCCAGCCTCGGTTCCTGCCCGGCTCCACCCCCGCTCCCATCCCGCTCCTATCCCGGTTCCAGCCCGGTTCCAGCCTCGGTTCCTGCCCGGCTCCACCCCGGTTCCTGCCCGGTTCCAGCCCCGGTTCCATCCCGCTCCCATCCCGGTTCCAGCCCGGTTCCAGCCCGGTCCCAGCCCCGGTCCCAGCCCGGTCCCAGCCCGGCTCCAGCCCCGCTCCCAGCCCGGTTCCATCCCCAGTCCCATCCCGGTTCCATCCCGCTCCTATCCCGGTTCCTGCCTGGTTCCAGCCCCGGTTCCAGCCCCAGTCCCAGCCCGGTTCCAGTCCCGGTTCCAGCCCGGTTCCAGCCTCGGTTCCTGCCCGGCTCCACCCCGGTTCCTGCCCGGTTCCAGCCTCGGTTCCAGCCTCGGTTCCAGCCTCGGTTCCAGCCTCGGTTCCAGCCCCGGTTCCTGCCCGGCTCCATCCCCGGTTCCTGCCCGGCTCCATCCCGCTCCCATCCGGGTTCCAGCCCCAGTCCCATCCCGGTTCCATCCCGCTCCCATCCCGGTTCCACCCCGCTCCCATCCCGGTTCCCCCCCTCTCCCAGCCATGTCCCGTCCCCTGAGCGACCAAGAGCGGCGGCGCCAGATCAGCGTGCGGGGCCTTGCGGGGCCGGAGAACGTGGGGGAGCTGAAGCGGGGCTTCAACCGGCACCTGCACTTCACGCTCGTCAAGGACCGCAACGTGGCCACCCCCAGGGACTATTACCAAGCGCTGGCGCACACCGTGCGCGACCACCTCGTGGGGCGCTGGCTCCGCACCCAGCAGTACTACTATGAGAAGGACCCCAAGGTTTGGGGGGGGCACTTTGGGGGTGATGGTGTTGGGGGGGGAACTTGGGGGGGGCACTTTGGGGGGGGACTGGTTTGGGGGGGGAGTTTGGGGGTGATGGTGTTTGGGGGGGCGGGCACTTTGGGGGTGATGGTGTTGGGGGGGGCACTTGGGGGGGCACTGGGGGTGCTGGTTTGGGGGGGCACTTTGGGGGTGCTGGTTTGGGGGGGGACTGGTTTTGGGGGGGAACTTTGGGGGTGCTGGTTTGGGGGGGCACTTTGGGGGTGATGGTGTTGAGGGGGGTACTTGGGGGGAAGTTTGGGGGTGCTGGTTTTGGGGGGGGAACTTTGGGGGTGATGGTGTTGGGGGGGGAACTTTGGGGGTGATGGTGTTTTGGGGGGGAGTTTGGGGGGGGACTGGTTTTGGGAGGGAGTTTGGGGGTGATGGTGTTGGGGGGGCACCTTGGGGGGGACTGGTTTGGGGGGGAGTTTGGGGGTGTTTTTTTGGGGGGGCACTTTGGGGGGGCACTTTGAGGGGGGTGCTGGTTGGGGGGAGCTTTGAGGGTGCTGGTTTGGGGGGAACTTTGGGGGTGCTGGTTTGGGGGGTTCATTTTAGGGGTGATGGTTTTGGGGGGGAACTTTGGGGTGATGGTGTTGGGGGGCACTTTGGGGGTGCTGGTTTGGGGGTGCTGGTTTGGGGGTGCTGGTTTGGGAGGGGAACTTTGGGGGGGAACTTTGGAGGTGCAGGTCGGGGGGGGAACTTTGGGGGTGTTGGTTTGGGGGGGCGAACTTTGGGGGTGCTGGTTTGGGGGGGCATTTTGGGGTGATGGTGTTGGGGGGGCACTTTGGGGGTGCTGGTTTGGGGGGGAACTTTGGGGGTGCTGGTTTGGGGGGCACTTTGGGGGTGCTGGTTTGGGGGGGGAACTTTGGGGGTGATGGTGTTGGGGGGGGCACTTGGGGGGGGCACTTTGGGGGGGGACTGGTTGGGGGGGTGTTTGAGGGTGCTGGTTTTTTGGGGGGGCACTTTGGGGGTGCTGGTTTGGGGGGGAACTTTGGGGGGACTGGTTTGGGGGGGAGCTTGAGGGTGCTGGTTTGGGGGGGCACTTTGGGGGTGCTTGTTTGGGGGGATTCACTTTTGGGGTGCTGGTTTGGGGGGGTTGGGGGGCACTTTGGGGGTGCAGCTCTGAGGGGGCACTTTGGGGGGGCACTTTGGGGGTGCCGGTCTGGGGGGGAGTTTGGGGGTGCTGGTTTGGGGGGCGTCACTTAGGGGGTGCTGGTTTAGGGGGGCACTTTGGGGGGGGCAGTTTGAGGGTGCTGGTTTGGGGGGAGAACTTTGGGGGGACACTTTGGGGGTGAAGCTCTGGGGGGTCACTTTGGGGGTGCAGGTCTGGGGGGGCACTTTGGGGGTGCAGGCCTGGGGGGTCACTTGGGGGGTGCACTCTAGGAGTGCTCTCTGAGGGGGTCAGTCTGGGGGTGCAGGTCTGAAGGGGGCACTATGGGGGGCATTGTGGGGGTGCTCCCTGGGGGGCACTTTGGGGGTGCTGGTTTGGGGGGGCACTTTGGGGGTGCAGCTCTGGGGGGTCACTATGGGGGGTCACTATGGGGGGTCACTATGGGGGTGCTCCCTGGTTTGGGGGGCCAGTATGGGGGGGTCACTCGGTGGGTGCTCTCTGGGGGGGGCAGTCTGGGGGTGCAGGTCTGGGGGGGGGGGCACTATGGGGAGGCATTATGGGGGTTCGGTGGGTGCTCTTTGGGGGGAGCACTATGGGGGGGTCACTTTGTGGGTGCTGAGGGGCTCAGTTTTGGGGGTGCTGGTTTGGGGGTGCTCTCTGGGGGAGTCAGTCTGGGGGTGCAGGTCTGGGGTTCACTATGGGGGGGTCTCAGTGGGTGCTCTCTGGGGGGGCACTTTGGGGGTGCAGGTCTGGGGTTCACTATGGGGGGGTCACTCAGTGGGTGCTCTGGGGGGGCACTTTGGGGGTGCTGTTTTGGGGTGCGCTATGGGGGGGCACTTTGGGGGTGCTCTCTGGGGGGGTACATTGAGGATGCCGGTGTGGGGGGGTCACTATGAGGGGTGCACTATGGGGGGGTGCAGTCTATGGGGATGCAGTTTATTGGGGGTGCAGTTTATGGGGGTGCAGATTATGGGGGGTGCAGTTTATGGGGGGTGCAGTCTATGGGGGGTGCAATGGGGGGGTGCAATGTGGGGGGTGCAATGTGGGGGGTGCAATGGGGGGGTGCAATGGGGAAGGTGCAGTCCATGGGGGGTGCAATGTGGGGGTGCAATGGGGGTGCAATATGGGGGGTGCAATGTGGGGGTGCAATGGGGGGGGTGCAATGTGGGGGTGCAATGTAGGGGGTGCAATGCAGGGGGTGAAATGTGGGGGGTGCAATGCAATCGGGGGGTGCAATGGGTGCAATGTAGGGGGTGCAATGGGGGTGCAATATGGGGGGTGCAATGTGGGGGTGCAATTGGGGGGGTTCAATGTGGGGGGTGCACTGTGGGGGTGCAATGGGGGGTGCAATGGGGGGGTGCAATGGGGGTGCAATATGGGGGGTGCAATGGGGGGGTGCAATGGGGGTGCAATGTGGGGGATGAAATGTGGAGGGTGCAATGTGGGGGTGCAATGGGGGTGCAATGTGGGGGAGGGGTGCCGTCCATGGGGGTCTCTCAGCCCCGCCCCGCCCCCCCCCGCCGGGTTAATTTTAACCTGACCTTTGCCGCTGCCATTTAATCCGGTCACTGGAGAGCGGGGGGAGGGGAGGGGGGGGACCCGGTGTGTGTGTGGTGGTGGGGGAGGGGTCCTTGACCCCAGTGTGACCCCGATGTGTGTGTGCCCCCCCCTCCCCCCCCCCAGCGCATCTATTACCTCTCGCTGGAGTTCTACATGGGCCGCACGCTGCAGAACACGATGGTGAACCTGGGGCTGCAGAGCGGCTGCGATGAGGCCCTGTACCAGGTGTGGGGAGATGGGGGGCGTGGGGGGGTGCGGGGAGATGGGGGGCATGGGGGGAGATGGGGGGAATGGGGGGGATATGGGGATATTGGGGATGGGGGGATATGGGGATATTGGGGATGTGGGGAGATGGGGGGCATGGGGGGGTGGGAGGAGATGGGGGGCATGGGGGGAGATGGGGGGATATGGGGATGGGGGGGATATGGGGGGATAGGGGGATATGGGGATATGAGGGGAGACGGGGATGTGGGGAGATGGGGATGTGGGGATATGGGGGATGGGGGGATAGGGGGATATGAGGGGAGATGGGGATGTGGGGATATGGGGGATAGGGGGGATAGGGGGATATGAGGGGAGACAGGGATGTGGGGAGATGGGGAGATGGGGATGTGGGGATATGGGGGATATGGAGGGAGATGGGGATGTGGGGGATATGGGGGATAGGGGGATATGGGGATATGAGGGGAGATGGGGGTGTGGGGATATGGGGGATATGGAGGGAGATGGGGATATGGGGGATATGGGGGATGGGATATGGGGGGATATGGGGGGAGATGGGGATATGGGGGATAGGGGGATATGAATGGAGATGGGGATGGGGGATATGGTGATATTGGGGAGATGGGGATGTGGGGGATATGGGGGATAGGGGGATATGGGGGGATATGAGGGGAGATGGGGATGGGGGGATATGGTGATATTGGGGAGATGGGGATGGGGGGGATATGGGGGATAGGGGGATAGGGGTGGATATGAGGGGAGATAGGGGGATGTGGGGGGATATGAGGGGAGATGGGGATGTGGGGATATGGGGGTATAGGGGGATATGGGGGATAGGGGGATATGGGGGGATATGGGGCAGAGTAAGTGGGGGGCATGGAGGGGATAAATGGAGGACACGAGAGGATGTGGGGTGTGAGTAAAAGGATACGGGGGGGATGTGTGGGGGCACAGATGGGGGGAGAATGGGGGCACAAAGGGGTGGCCATGGGGAGGATGGGGGGGATGCAAAGGGGTCACGGGGGGGTCACGGGGGGGTCAAGGGGGGGTCACGGGGGGCTGTGGCTCGGGGGGGAGGTTTTGGGGTCCCCCCTGACCCCCCCAAACCCCCGCAGCTGGGTCTGGACATGGAGGAGCTGCAGGAGATCGAGGAGGACGCGGGGCTGGGCAATGGCGGCCTGGGGCGGCTGGCGGGTGAGACCCCATTGATCCCCATTGATCCCACTGACCCCCATTGATCCCATTGTCCCCATTGATCCCATTGCCCCCATTGATCCCATTGCCCCCATTGATCCCATTGCACCCATTGATCCCATTGATCCCAGTGCCCATTGATCCCACTGACCCCCATTGATCCCATTGACCCGCATTGATCCCATTGCCCATTGATCCCATTGATCCCACTGACCCCCATTGATCCCATTGTCCCCATTGATCCCATTGCCCATTGATCCCATTGTCCCCATTGATCCCATTCCCTGCACTGATCCCACTGACCCCCATTGATCCCATTGCCCCCCATTGATCCCACTGACTCCCATTGATCCCATTGCCCCCCATTGATCCCATTGCCCCCCATTGATCCCATTGCCCCCCATTGATCCCCCATTGCCCCCATTGATCCCCCATTGCCCCCATTGATCCCCCCATTGATCCCCCCATTGCCCCCATTGATCCCCCCATTGCCCCCATTGATCCCCTTGCCCCGCATTGATCCCACTGGCCCCCATTGATCCCATTGCCCCCATTGATCCCATTGCCCTCATTGATCCCATTGTCCCCATTGATCCCATTGCCTGCATTGATCCCACTGACCCCCATTGATCCCATTGCCCATTGATCCCACTGACCCTCATTGATCCCATTGCACCCATTGATCCCATTGCCCATTGATCCCACTGACCCCCACTGATCCCATTGACCCCCATTGATCCCATTGCCCATTGATCCCATTGACCCCCATTGATCCCATTGCCCATTGATCCCATTGCCCCCCATTGATCCCATTGCCCATTGATCCCATTGACCCCATTGATCCCATTGCACCCATTGATCCCATTGCCCATTGATCCCACTGACCCCCACTGATCCCATTGCCCATTGATCCCATTGATTGCACTGACCCCCACTGATCCCGTTGCCCCCATTGATCCCATTGCCCTCCATTGATCCCACTGATCCCATTGCCCCCCATTGATCCCACTGACCCCCATTGATCCCACTGACCCCCATTGATCCCATTGTCCCCATTGATCCCATTGCACCCATTGATCCCATTGCCCCTATTGATCCCACTGACCCCCATTGATCCCACTGACCCCATTGATCCCACTGACCCCATTGATCCCACTGACCCCCATTGATCCCATTGCCCCCATTGATCCCACTGACCCCATTGATCCCATTGTCCCCATTGATCCCATTGCCCATTGATCCCACTGACCCCCATTGATCCCACTGTCCCCCATTGATCCCACTGACCCCCATTGATCCCATTGCCCATTGATCCCATTGTCCCCATTGATCCCATTGCCCCCCATTGATCCCATTGCCCCCATTGATCCCATTGTCCTCATTGCCCCCATTACCCCATTGCCCCCCATTACCCCATTGCCCCACTCTCCCATTACCCCATTGCCCCCAATACCCCATTGTCCCCATTGCCTCCCATTGCCCCCATTACCCCATTGATCCCCATTGCCCCACTCTCCCATTACCCCATTGCCCCCCATTACCCCATTGCCCCCATTACCCCCATTTACCCCACTGTCCCCACTGCCCCACTCTCCCGTTACCCCAGCCTGCTTCCTGGACTCCATGGCCACCCTGGGCCTGGCCGCTTACGGCTACGGGATCCGCTACGAGTTTGGGATCTTCAACCAGAAGATCTCGGGGGGGTGGCAGGTGAGGGGGGGGGGGGCTGGAAGGGTCCCAGAGGGGTTATGGGGTGGTTTGGGGTGGGTTTGGGGTGGTTTGGGGTGGTTTTGGGGAGGGTTTGGGGTGGGTTTGAGGTGGGTTTGAGGTGGTTTGGGGTTTTGGGGTGGGTTTGGGTGGTTTGGGGTGGGTTTGGGGTGGGTTTGGGGTGGTTTGGGGTGGTTTGGGGTGGGGTGGTTTGGGGCGGGTTTGGAGTGGTTTTGGGGAGGGTTTGGGGTGGTTTTAGGTTGGGTTTGGGGTGGTTTTGGGGTGGTTTGGGGTGGTTTGGGGGGGTTTGGGGTGGGTTTGGGGTGGTTTGGGGTGGGTTTGGGGTGGGTTTGGGGTGGTTTGGGGTGGGTTTGGGGTGGGTTTGGGGTGGGTTTGGGGCGGTTTGGGGTGGGTTTGGGGGGGTTTGGGGGGTTTGGGGTGGTTTGGGGTGGTTTGGGGTGGGTTTGGGGTGGGTTTGGGTGGGTTTGGGGTGGTTTGGGGTGGGTTTGGTGGGTTTGGGTTTGGTGGTTTGGGGGTTTGGGGGGTTTGGGGTGGGTTTGAGGTGGGTTTGGGGTGGTTTGGGGTGGGTTTGGGGTGGTTTTAGGTTGGGTTTGGGGTGGGTTTTAGTGGATTTTCGGTTGGGTTTGGGGCTGTTTGGGGCTGGTTTTTGGGTTGGGTTTGGGGCTGTTTGGGGCTGGTTTTTGGGGTGGTTTGGGGTTGGTTTGGGGCGGTTTGGGGTGGGTTTGGGGTGGGTTTGGGGTGGTTTGGGGTGGTTTGGGGTGGGTTTGGGGTGGGTTTGGGGGTGGGTTTGGGGGGGGTTTGGGGTAGGTTTGAGGTGGGTTTGAGGTGGGTTTGAGGTGGGTTTGGGGAGGGTTTGGGGTGGGTTTGAGGTGGGTTTGGGGGTGGGTTTGAGTTTGGGTTTGAGGTGGGTTTGGGGAGGGTTTGGGGTGGGTTTGAGGTGGGTTTGGGGAGGGTTTGGGGTGGGTTTGAGGTGGGTTTGGGGAGGGTTTGGGGTGGGTTTGAGGTGGGTTTGGGGGTGGGTTTGGGGAGGGTTTTAGTGGATTTTGGGTTGGGTTTGGGGCTGTTTGGGGCTGGTTTTTGGGTTGGGTTTGGGTGGTTTTTGGGTTGGTTTGGGGCTGTTTGGGGCTGGTTTTTGGGTTGGGTTTGGGGGTTTGGGGCTGTTTGGGGCTGGTTTTTGGGTTGGGTTTGGGTTGGTTTGGGGCTGTTTGGGGCTGGTTTTTGGGTTGGTTTGGGGCTGTTTGGGGCTGTTTGGGGCTGGTTTTTGGGTTGGGTTTGGGTGGTTTTGGGTTGCTTTGGGGGCTGGTTGGGGCTGGTTTTTGGGTTGGTTTGGGTTGGTTTGGGGCTGGTTTTTTGGTTGGGTTTGGGTGGTTTTGGGGCTGTTTGGGGCTGGTTTTTGGGCTGGTTTGGGGGTTTGGGTTTGGGGCTGGGGCTGGTTTTTGGGGCTGGTTTTTGGGGTGGGTGTGTGGTTGCTGTTTGGGGCTGGTTTTTGGGTTGGTTTGGGTTGGTTTGGGGCTGTTTGGGGCTGGTTTTTGGGTTGGTTTGGGTTGGTTTGGGGCTGTTTTGGGGCTGGTTTTTGGGTTGGTTTGGGTTGGTTTGGGGCTGTTTGGGGCTGGTTTTTGGGTTGGTTTGGGTTGGTTTGGGGCTGTTTGGGGCTGGTTTTTGGGTTGGTTTGGGGCTGTTTGGGGCTGGTTTTTGGGTTGGTTTTTGGGGTTGGTTTGTGGCTGGTTTTTGGGTTGGTTTTGGGGCTGGTTTGTGGCTGGGGTTTTGGTTTGGGGCTGTTTGGGGCTGGTTTTGGGGTTGGTTTGGGTGGTTTTGGGGCTGGTTTTTGGGTTGGTTTGGGGCTGTTTGGGGCTGGTTTTTGGGTTGGGTTTTGGGTTGGTTTGGGGCTGTTTGGGGCTGGTTTTTGGGTTGGTTTGGGGCTGTTTGGGGCTGTTTGAGGCTGGTTTTTGGGTTGGTTTGGGTTGGTTTGGGGCTGTTTGGGGCTGGGTTTTGGGTTGGGGTGGTTTTGGGGTTGTTTTAGGGCTGTTTGGTGCTGGTTTTGGGGCTGTTTGGTG
Organism: Pezoporus occidentalis; assembly: GCF_034315485.1. Taxonomy (NCBI): domain Eukaryota; kingdom Metazoa; phylum Chordata; class Aves; order Psittaciformes; family Psittacidae; genus Pezoporus; species Pezoporus occidentalis. Next base: position 9,952 of record NW_026916020.1, read on the forward strand.
CTGGTTTTGGGACAGTTTTGGGGCTGTTTGGTGCTGGTTTTGGGTTTGTTTTGGGGCTGTTTGGTGCTGGTTTTTGGGTTGGGTTTGGGTGGTTTTTGGGTTTCTTTGGGGGCTGTTTCGTGCTGTTTTTGGGGCAGTTTTGGGGCTGTTTGGTGCTGGTTTTTGGGTTGGGTTTGGGTGGTTTTTGGGTTGGTTTGGGGGTTGGTTTGGGGCTGTTTGGGGCTGGTTTTGGGGTTGGTTTGGGTGGTTTTGGGGCTGGTTTTTGGGTTGCTTTGGGGGCTGTTTGGGGCTGGTTTTTGGGTTGTGTTTGGGTGGTTTTGGGGCTGTTTGGGGCTGGTTTTTGGGTTGGTTTGGGTGGTTTTTGGGTTGGTTTGGGGCTGTTTGGGGCGGGGTTTGGGTGGTTTTTGGGTTGGGTTTGGGGCTGGTTTTGGGGCTGGTTTTTGGGTTGCTTTGGGGGCTGGTTGGGGCTGGTTTTTGGGTTGGTTTGGGTGGTTTTGGGGCTGGTTTGGGGCTGTTTGGGGCTGGTTTTTGGGTTGGTTTGGGGCTGTTTGGGGCTGGTTTTTGGGTTGGGTTCGGGTGGTTTTTGGGTTGGTTTTGGGCGGTTTGGGGCTGGTTTTTGGGTTGGGTTCGTGTGGTTTTGGGGCTGGTTTTTTTTGGGTTTTGGGGTGGTTTTGGGGCTGTTTGGGGCTGTTTTTTGGGTTGGGTTTGGGTGGTTTTGGGGCTGTTTGGGGCTGGTTTTTGGGTTGCTTTGGGGCTGTTTGGGGCTGGTTTTTGGGTTGGGTTTGGGTGGGTTTTTGGGGCTGTTTGGGGCTGGTTTTTGGGTGGTTTTGGGGTTGTTTTGGGGCTGTTTGGGGCTGGTTTTTGGGTTGGTTTCGGGTGATTTTGGGGCTGTTTGGGGCTGTTTTTTGGGTTGGGTTCGGGTGATTTTGGGGCTGTTTGGGGCTGTTTTTTGGGTTGGGTTCGGGTGATTTTGGGGCTGTTTGGGGCCGGTTTTTGGGTTGGTTTCGGGTGATTTTGGGGCTGTTTGGGGCTGGTTTTTGGGTTGGGTTCGGGTGGTTTTGGGGCTGTTTGGGGCTGTTTTTTGGGTTGGGTTCGGGTGGTTTTGGGGCTGTTTGGGGCTGTTTTTTGGGTTGGGTTCGGGTGGTTTTGGGGCTGTTTGGGGCTGTTTTTTGGGTTGGGTTCGGGTGATTTTGGGGCTGTTTGGGGCTGTTTTTTGGGTTGGGTTCAGGTGGTTTTGGGGCTGTTTGAGGCTGGTTTTTGGGTTGGGTTTGGGTGGTTTTGGGTTGGGTTTGGGTGATTTTGGGGCTGTTTCGTCGCTCTTTGCTGATTGGCCCCCGGGGCAGGTGGAGGAGGCCGATGATTGGCTGCGCTACGGGAACCCCTGGGAGAAGGCGCGCCCCGAATACACGATCCCGGTGCACTTCTATGGGCGCGTGGAGCACGGCCCCGACGGAGCCCGATGGCTCGAGACACAGGTGGGGGGAAAGGGGGGGACAAGGGGGGGGAAAGGGGGGGACAAGGGGGGGACATGGGGGTTAAAGGCGGGGGAACAAGGGGGGGTCATGGGGGGGCAATGGGGGCTCAATGGGGGGTTCAAAGGGGGAAAAACGGGGTTCATGGGGGGCAAGGGGGGGTTCATGGGGGCAACAGGGGGGTCATGGGGGGCAAGGGGAGCTCAATGGGGTGTTCAAGGGGGGCTCAATGGGGGGTTCAAGGGGGAAACAAGGAGGGGTCATGGGGGGGCAAGGGGGGCTCAATGGGGGTTCAAAGGGGAAAAACGGGGTTCATGGGGGGCAACGGGGGGGTCATGGGGGGCAAGGGGGGGTTCAAAGGGGGAACAAGGGGGTTCATGGGGGGCAATGGGGGGTTCAAGGGGGGGAGCAAGGAGGGGTCAAGGGGGGTCATGGGGGGGGCAAGGGGGTTCAATGGGGTGTTCAAAGGGGAAAAACGGGGTTCATGGGGGGCACCGGTGTGTCATGGGGGGCAAGGGGGGCTCAATGGGGGGTTCAAGGGGGGGAACAAGGGGGTTCATGGGGGGCAATGGGGGGTTCAAGGGGGGAACAAGGAGGGGTCAAGGGGGGGGCAAGGGGGGCAATGGGGGGTTCAAAGGGGGGCTCAAGGGGGAACAAGGGGGGGCATGGGGGGGCAAGGGGGGCTCATGGGGGACAAGGGGGGCTCAATGGGGGGTTCAAGGGGGGAACAAGGGGGGGTCATCGGGGGCAAGGGGGGCTCAATGGGGGGTTCAAAGGGGGAAAAACGGGGTTCATGGGGGGCAATGGGGGGTTCAAGGGGGGGAACAAGGAGGGGTCAAGGGGGGCAAGGGGAGCTCAATGGGGTGTTCAAGGGGGGCTCAATGGGGGGTTCAAAGGGGGACCAAGGGGGGTTCATGGGGGACAGTGAGGGGTCATGGGGGCTCAAGGGGGGGTTAAGGGGAACAAGGGGGTTCATGGGGGAACAAGGGGGGTCATGGGGCTCATGGGGGGGCAAAAGGGGAACAAGGGGGTTTCATGGGGGGGAACAGGGGGGTTCATGAGGGGCAATGGGGAGGTCATGGGGGCACAGTGGGGTCAAGGTGGGTTCTTGGGGGCAACGGGGGGGTCATGGGGGACAAGTTAAGGGGGGATTCATGGGGGGCAAGGGGGGCCTCAAAGGGGGTCCAAGGGGGGGCAACGGGGGTTTCAAAGGGGGGACAAGAGGGCTTCAAGGGGAGCTCATGGGGGGGACAAGGGGGTGCAATGGGGGTGCAATGGTTTTCAATGGGGCCGTGCGAGGGCACAGGGATGGGTGCAGGAGCTGGGCTCTGAGCCCCCCCCCAATGGGGTGGGGCTGGGGTATGTGGGGGGGGGGTGCGATGGGGGCTGTTCCTGGTGCCCCCCAGGTGGTGCTGGCGCTGCCGTACGACACCCCCGTACCCGGGTACCGCAACAACACCGTGAACACCATGAGGCTCTGGTCGGCCCGCGCGCCCTGCGACTTCAACCTGAAGGACTGTGAGAAACGGCCCAAAACAGCCCCCAAAACAGCCTGAAACAGCCCCAAAACAGCCTGAAACAGCCCAAAACAGCCTGAAACAGCCCCCAAACACCCTGAAACAGCCCCAAAACAGCCTGAAACAGCCCAAAACAGCCTGAAACAGCCTGAAACAGCCCCAAAACAGCCCCAAAACAGCCTGAAACAGCCCCGAAACAGCCTGAAACAGCCCAAAGCACCCTGAAACAACCCCAAAACACCCTGAAACTGCCCCAAAACAGCCTGAAACAGCCCTGAAACAGCCCCAAACAGCCTGAAACAGCCCCAAACAGCCTGAGACAGCCCCAAAACAGCCTGAAACAGCCCAAACCAGATCCAAAATAACCTGAAACAGCCCAAAACAGCTCCAAAACATCCTGAAACAGCCCAAAACAGCCCAAAACCAGCCTGAAACAGCCCCAAAACAGCCTGAAATAGCCCCAAAACAGCCTGAAACGCCCTGAAACAGCCCAAAACACCCTGAAATACCCAGACACAGCCCCAAAACCCCCCAAAAGAGCCCCCAAACAGCCTGAAACAGCCCCAGAACAGCCCTAAGCAGCCTGAAAGAGCCCAGGAACACCCTGAAACCCCCCAAAACACCATGAAACAGCCCCAAACCATCCTGGAACAAGCCCAAAATGACCCAGAACAGCCCCAAAACTCCCTGAAAGAGCCCCAAAACACCCTGAAAGAGCCCCAAAACACCCTGAAACAACCCCAAAACACCCTGAAACAGCCCCAAAACACCCTGAAACAACCCCAAAACACCCTGAAACAGCCCCAAAACACCTTGAAACAACCCCAAAACACCCTGAAACCCCCCAAAACACCCTGAAACAGCCCCAAAACACCCTGAAACAGCCCCAAAACACCCTGAAACAGCCCCAAAACTCCCTGAAACAACCCCAAAACACCCTGAAACAGCCCCAAAACACCCTGAAACAACCCCAAAACACCCTGAAACAGCCCCAAAACACCCTGAAACAGCCCCAAACCATCCCGGAACAAGCCCAAAATGACCCAGAACAGCCCCAAAACACCCTGAAACAGCCCCAAAACACCCTGAAACAGCCCCAAAACACCCTGAAACAACCCCAAAACCCCCTGAAACAGCCCCAAACCATCCCGGAACAAGCCCAAAATGACCTGAAACAGCCCCAAAACTCCCTGAAACAGCCCCAAAACACCCTGAAACCCCCCAAAACACCCTGAAAGAGCCCCAAAATACCCTGAAACAACCCCAAAACACCCTGAAACAGCCCCAAAACACCCTGAAACAACCCCAAAACACCCTGAAACCCCCCAAAACACCCTGAAACAACCCCAAACCATCCCGGAACAAGCCCAAAATGACCCAGAACAGCCCCAAAACTCCCTGAAACAACCCCAAAACACCCTGAAACAACCCCAAAACACACTGAAACAGCCCCAAAACACCCTGAAACAGCCCCAAAACACCTTGAAACAGCCCCAAACCCGGCCCTAGAACACCCCAACCCAGGCTGAAACAGCCCAAACCACCCTGACCCCCATGAACCCCCTGTTCCCAATGACCCCCCCCCTGTGTCCCCACAGTCAATGTCGGGGGGTACGTTCAGGCCGTGCTGGACCGGAACCTGGCTGAGAACATCTCCCGAGTGCTGTACCCCAATGACAACGTGAGCGGGGCCCTATGGGGGTCACTATGGGGGGGCCTATGGGGGGTCCTATGGGGGTCACTATGGGGGTCACTATGGGGGTCACTATGGGGGGTCACTATGGGGGTCACTATGGGGGGGGTCCCTATGGGGATCACTCTGGGGGTCACTATGGGGGGGCCTATGGGGGAGGGGTCACTATGGGGTTACTATGGGGTCATTATGGGATGTTACGGTTGCTATGGGGTCACTATGGGGTCATTATGGGGGGGCGCTATGGGGGTCACTATGGGGGGGTCACTATGGAGGGTTCTATAGGGGTCACTATGGGGTCATTATGGGGGGTCCTATGGGGATCACTATGGGGCACTGTGAGGTACTATGGGTCACTATGGGGTGCTGTAAGTCACTATGGGTCACTATGGGGTGCTATGGGTCCCTGAGCGCCGCTATGGGGAGCTGTGGGTCACTATGGGGCGCTATGGTGCGCTGTGGGTCCCTGAGCGCCGCTGTGGGTCAGTTCTTCGAGGGCAAGGAGCTGCGGCTCAAGCAGGAATACTTCGTGGTGGCGGCGACGCTGCACGACATCGTCCGGCGCTTCAAGTCCGCCAAGTTCGGGAGCCGCGACCCCGTGAGGACCTCGTTCGAGGCCTTCCCCGACAAGGTGAGAGCTAAAACCTGCCGGAAACACCCCAAAACCAGCCCGAAACACCCCAAAACACCCCAAAACCTGCCAGAAACACCCCAAAACCAGCCCGAAACACCCCAAAACACCCCAAAACCAGCCCAAAATATCCACAAAACACCCCAAAACACCCCAAAACCCGCCAGAAACACCCCAAAACCCACCGGAAACACCCCAAACCCCACCGGAAACACCCAAAAACACCCCAAAACCCACCGGAAACACCCCAAAAATACCCCAAAACCCACCAGAAACACCCCAAAACCCACCGGAAACACCCAAAAACCCACCGGAAACACCCCAAAACACTCCAAAACCCGCCTGAAACAACCCAAAATACCCCAAAACCTGCCGGAAACACCCCAAAATACCCCAAAACCTGCCGGAAACACCCCAAAATATCCCAAAAACCGCTGGAAACACCCCAAAACCAGCCCGAAACACCCCAAAATACCAAAAAACCTGCTGGAAACACCCCAAAATACCCCCAAAACCGCTGGAAACACCCCAAAAACAGCCCGAAACATCCCAAAATACCCCAAAACCCGATGTAAACACCCCAAAATACCCCAAAACCCGCCAGAAACACCCCAAAACCTGCTGGAAACACCCCAAAACCTGCCAGAAACACCCCAAAACCAGCCTGAAACACCCCAAAATACCCCAAAACCTGCCTGAAACACCCAAAAATACCACCAAACCCGCCTGAAACAAACCAAAACCCTCCAGAAACACCTCAAAAACCACCCGAAACACCCCAAAACCAGCCCGAAACACCCTAAACCACCCCAAAACTCGCCTGAAACACCCAAAAATACCCCAAAACCTGCCTGAAACACCCCAAGACCAGCCTGAAACACCCCAAAATACCCCAAAACCCACCGGAAACACCCCAAAATGCCCCAAAACCTGCCTGAAACACGCCAAAACCCGCCTGAAATACCCCAAAACCCGCCTGAAATACCCCAAAACCTGCCTGAAACACCCCAAAACCCGCCTGAAACACCCCCAAACCCGCCGGAAACACTCCAAAAGCCACCGGAAACACCTCAAAAACCACCCAAAACACCGCAAAACCAGCCCGAAACACCCTAAACCACCCCAAAACCCACCTGAAAAACCCAAAACCACCCCAAAAACCACCCAAACCACCCAAAAACACCCCAAAACCCACTGGAATCACCCAAAAATACCCCAAAACCAGCCTGAACCCCCTAAAAGAACCTAAAACCCACCTGAAACACCCCAAAACCAGCCAGAAACACCCTAAAACACCCCCAAAACACCTCCCATCTGTGTCCCCTCCATGTCCCCTCCATGTCCCATCCATGTCCCCTCCATGTACCCATCCATGTCCCATCCATGTCCCCTCCATGTCCCCTCCATGTCCCCTCCATGTCCATCCATGTCCCCATCCATGTCCCCTCCATGTCCCATCCATGTCCCCTCCATGTCCCCTCCATGTCCCATCCATGTCCCCTCCATGTCCCATCCATGTCCCCATCCATGTCCCCATCCATGTCCCATCCATGTCCCCTCCATGTCCCATCCATGTCCCATCCATGTCCCCTCCATGTCCCCATCCATGTCCCCTCCATGTCCCCATCCATGTCCCCTCCATGTCCCATCCATGTCCCCATCCATGTCCCCTCCATGTCCCCTCCATGTCCCCTCCATGTCCCCTCCATGTCCCCTCCATGTCCCCATCCATGTCCCCATCCATGTCCCATCCATGTCCCCATCCATGTCCCTCCATGTCCCCATCCATGTCCCCTCCATGTCCCCTCCATGTCCCATCCATGTCCCATCCATGTCCCATCCATGTCCCATCCATGTCCCTCCATGTCCCATCCATGTCCCCTCCATGTCCCCATCCATGTCCCATCCATGTCCCCATCCATGTCCCCTCCATGTCCCATCCATGTCCCTCCATGTCCCATCCATGTCCCCATCCATGTCCCCTCCATGTCCCATCCATGTCCCCACCATGTCCCCTCCATGTCCCCTCCATGTCCCATCCATGTCCCCATCCATGTCCCATCCATGTCCCATCCATGTCCCCATCCATGTCCCCATCCATGTCCCCTCCATGTCCCCTCCATGTCCCATCCATGTCCCATCCATGTCCCTCCATGTCCCCTCCATGTCCCATCCATGTCCCAGCCATCCATGTCCCCTCCATGTCCCCTCCATGTCCCATCCATGTCCCCTCCATGTCCACTTCATTTCGCTCCCTGTCCCATCCATGTCCCCTTCCATGTCCCCTCCATGTCCCATCCATGTCCCTCCATGTCCCATCCATGTCCCTCCATGTCCCATCCATGTCCCCTCCATGTCCCTCCATGTCCCATCCATGTCCCTCCATGTCCCATCCATGTCCCATCCATGTCCCCATCCATGTCCCCTCCATGTCCCATCCATGTCCCCTCCATGTCCCCTCCATGTCCCATCCATGTCCCCTCCATGTCCCCTCCATGTCCCATCCATATCCCCTCCATGTCCCCTCCATGTCCCATCCATGTCCCCTCCATGTCCCCATGGCCCCTCCCCATGTCCCCCCATGCTCCCTCCATGTCCCTATGTCCCTCCATGTCCCCCATGTCCCCATCCATGTCCCATCCATGTCCCCTCCATGTCCCCATCCATGTCCCCATTTCCCACGGTCCATGTCCCCACGGTCCCTCCATGTCCCCTCCATGTCCCCTCCATATCCCCTCCATGTCCCTCCATGTCCCCATCCATGTCCCCTCCAGGTCCCATCCATGTCCCATCCATGTCCCCACGGTCCCTATGTTCCCATGGTCCCCACGCTCCCCATGCTCCCCATGGTCCCAGAGCTCATGCGGATCCTGGTGGATGAGGAGAAGCTTGGCTGGGACAAGGTGGGTCCATGCTGGGGCAGGGTCCTCCCGGTGTGCCTATGCAGGGCTCTCCCACGGTGGGGCCCCCCATGCTCCCCATGCTCTCCCCATGGTCCCTATGCTCCCCACGGTCCCACATGTTCCCCACGCTCCCACATGTCCCCACTCTCCCCACGCTCCCCATGCTCCCCACCTCCCTCCCCACGGTCCCTATGTTCCCCACGGTCCCTATGTTCTCCACGGTCCCTATGCTCCCCATGGTCCCTATGCTCCCCATGGTCCCTATGCTCCCCACGGTCCCTATGCTCCCCACGGTCCCTATGTTCCCCACGGTCCCTATGCTCCCCACGGTCCCTATGTTCCCCACGGTCCCTATGTTCCCCACGGTCCCTATGTTCCCCACGGTCCCCATGCTCCCCTCGGTCCCTATGTTCCCCACGGTCCCTATGCTCCCCACGGTCCCTATGTTCCCCACGGTCCCTATGTTCCCCACGGTCCCTATGTTCCCCACGGTCCCTATGTTCCCCACGCTCCCCATGCTCCCCACGGTCCCTATGTTCCCCACGGTCCCTATGTTCCCCACGGTCCCTATGTTCCCCACGGTCCCTATGTTCCCCACGCTCCCCATGCTCCCCATGGTCCCTATGTTCCCCATGGTCCCTATGTTCCCCACGGTCCCTATGTTCCCCACGGTCCCTATGCTCCCCACGGTCCCTATGTTCCCCACGGTCCCTATGTTCCCCACGGTCCCTATGTTCCCCACGGTCCCTATGTTCCCCATGGTCCCTATGTTATCCATGGTCCCTATGCTCCCCACGGTCCCTATGTTCCCCACGGTCCCTATGTTCCCCACGGTCCCTATGTTCCCCACGGTCCCTATGCTCCCCACGGTCCCTATGTTCCCCATGGTCCCTATGTTCCCCACGGTCCCTATGTTCCCCACGGTCCCTATGTTCCCCATGGTCCCTATGTTCCCCATGGTCCCTATGCTCCCCACGGTCCCTATGTTCCCCATGGTCCCTATGTTCCCCACGGTCCCTATGTTCCCCATGGTCCCTATGTTATCCATGGTCCCTATGCTCCCCACGGTCCCTATGTTCCCTATGGTCCCTATGCTCCCCACGGTCCCTATGTTCCCCACGGTCCCTATGTTCCCCTCGGTCCCTATGTTCCCCACGGTCCCTATGTTCCCCACGGTCCCTCTGTTCCCCACGGTCCCTATGTTCCCCACGGTCCCTATGTTCCCCACGGTCCCTATGTTCCCCACGGTCCCTATGTTCTCCACGGTCCCTATGTTCTCCATGGTCCCTATGTTCCCTATGCTCCCTATGTTCTCCATGGTCCCTATGTTCCCCATGGTCCCTATGCTCCCCACGGTCCCTATGTTCTCCATGGTCCCTATGTTCTCCATGGTCCCTATGTTCCCCACGGTCCCTATGTTCCCCACAGTCCCTATGTTCCCCATGGTCCCTATGTTCTTCATGGTCCCTATGCTCCCCACACTCCCCATGCTCCCCACGGTCCCTATGTTCCCCATGGTCCCTATGTTCCCCACGCTCCCTATGTTCCCCACATCCCTATGTTCCCCACGGTCCCTATGTTCCCCATGGTCCCTATGTTCCCCACGCTCCCTATGGTCCCTATGTTCCCCACGGTCCCTATGTTCTCCATGGTCCCTATGTTCCCCACGGTCCCTATGTTCCCCACAGTCCCTATGTTCCCCATGGTCCCTATGTTCCCCACGGTCCCTATGTTCCCTATGGTCCCTATGTTCCCCACGGTCCCTATGTTCCCTATGCTCCCTATGTTCCCCATGGTCCCTATGTTCTTCATGGTCCCTATGCTCCCCACACTCCCCATGCTCCCCACGGTCCCTATGTTCTCCATGGTCCCTATGTTCCCCATGCTCCCCATGCTCCCTGTGTGTCCCCATGCTCCCCATGGTCCCTATGTTCTCCATGCTCCCTGTGTCCCCATGCTCCCTGTGCTCGCCAGGCCTGGGCGGTCACGGTGCGCACCTGCGCCTACACGAACCACACGGTGCTGCCCGAGGCGCTGGAGCGCTGGCCCGTGCGGCTGCTGGAGACGCTGCTCCCGCGGCACCTCCAGATCATCTACGAGATCAACCAGAGGTTCCTGGATGTGAGCGGGGCGGCGGGGGGCGGTGTGGGGTGTGGGGGGTGGGGGGTGGGGGGATGTGGGGTGTGGGGTGTGGGGTGTGAGATATGGGATATGGGGTGTGAGATATGGGATATGGGGTAAGGGATATGGGGTAAGGGATATGGGGTATGAGATACAGGGTGTGGGGTGTGGGATGTGGGAGATGGGGTGTGGGATGTGGGGTGTGGGAGATGGGGTGTGGGCTACGAGGTATGGGATACAGGGTGTGAGATATGGGATATGGGGTGTGGGGTGTGGGATATGGGGTGTGGGATATGGGATATAAGGCGTGGGGGGTGAGGGGTGTGGGGTGTGGGATATGGGATATGGGGTATGGGATGTGGGGTGTGGGAGATGGGGTGTGGGCTACGAGGTATGGGATACAGGGTGTGAGATATGGGATATGGGGTGTGGGGTGTGGGATATGGGGTATGGGATAGGGGGTGTGGGGTAAGGGATATGGGGTATGAGATACAGGGTGTGGGGTGTGGGATATGGGGTATGGGGTAAGGGGTATGGGGTATGGGATGTGGGGTGTGGGAGATGGGGTGTGGGCTACGGGGTATGGGATGCAGGGTGTGAGATATGGGATATGGGGTGTGGGGTATGGGATATGGGGTATGGGATAGGGGGTGTGGGGTAAGGGATATGGGGTGTGGGATATGGGATATGGGGTATGAGATACAGGGTGTGGGGTGTGGGATATGGGGTGTGAGGTATGGGATATGGGGTATGGGATACAGGGTGTGGGGTGTGGGAGATGGGGTGTGGGCTACAGGGTATGGGATACAGGGTGTGAGATATGGGATATGGGGCGTGGGATATGGGATATGGGGTATGGGATATGGGGTGGGGGATATGGTTTATGGGGTGCGGGATATGGGGTATGGGCTGTGGGATATGGGGTGTAGGGTGTGGGTATGGGATACGTGGTGTGGGATATGGGGTATGGGGTGTGGGATGTGGGATATGGGGTATGGGGTGTGGGATATGGGGTATTGGGTATGGGATATGGGGTATGGGGTGTGGGATATGGGGTATGGGGTGTGGGATATGGGGTATGGCCTATAGGGATGGGTTATAGGGTTGGGGATGTGCGATATGGGATATGGGGTATGGGATATGGGGTATGGGGTGTGGGATATGGGGTATGGCCTATAGGGATGGGTTATAGGGTAGGGGATGTGCGATATGGGATATGGGGTATGGGATATGGGGGATGGGGTGTGGGATATGGGGTATGGGGGCATGCTGTGTCCATGTGGGTCTCTCTGGCTTTGGGGTCCTACCAATGCTGAGCTCTTGGGGTGCTTGTGGGTCCCTGTGTCTCTCTATGGGTCCCTATGGGTCCCTATGGGTCCCTGTGGGTCACTGTGTCTGTCTATGAAGTCCCTATGTGTCCCTATGGGTCCCTGTGTCTCTCTATGTGGTCCCTGTGGGTCACTGTGTCTGTCTATGAAGTCCCTGTGTGTCCCTATGGGTCCCTGTGTCTCTCTATGTGGTCCCTGTGTCTGTCTATGAGGTCCCTATGGGTCCCTGTGTCTATGGGTCCCTATGGGTCCCTGTTTGTCCCTATGGGGTTCTATGGGGTTTTCTGGGTCCCTATGGGTCCCTGTGTGTCTCTATGGGTCCCTGTGGGTCCCTGTGTCTCTCTATGTGTCCCTATGTGTCCCTATGGGTCCCTGTGTCTCTCTATGTGTCCCTATGTGTCCCTATGGGCCCCTGTGTCTCTCTATGGGTCCCTATGGGTCCCTGTGTCTCTCTATGTGTCCCTATGGGTCCCTGTGTCTCTCTATGGGTCCCTGTGTCTCTCTATGGGTCCCTATGGGTCCCTGTGTCTCTCTATGTGTCCCTATGGGTCCCTGTGTCTCTCTATGGGTCCCTATGTGTCCCTATGGGTCCCTGTGTCTCTCTATGTGTCCCTATGGGTCCCTGTGTCTCTCTATGTGTCCCTATGTGTCCCTGTGTCTCTCTATGGGTCCCTATGTGTCCCTATGGGTCCCTGTGTGTCCCTCTGGCTCTCTGTGTGTCCCTGTGTGTCCCTATGGGTCCCTGTGTCTCTCTATGTGTCCCTATGTGTCCCTATGGGTCCCTGTGTCTCTCTATGTGTCCCTATGGGTCCCTGTGTCTCTCTATGTGTCCCTATGTGTCCCTGTGTCTCTCTATGTGTCCCTATGGGTCCCTGTGTCTCTCTATGTGTCCCTATGTGTCCCTGTGTCTCTCTATGGGTCCCTATGTGTCCCTGTGTCCCTCTATGGGTCCCTATGGGTCCCTGTGTCTCTCTATGAGGTCCCTATGCGTCCCTATGGGTCCCTGTGTCTCTCTATGTGTCCCTATGGGTCCCTGTGTCTCTCTATGTGTCCCTATGGGTCCCTGTGTCTCTCTATGGGTCCCTATGTGTCCCTATGGGCCCCTGTGTCTCTCTATGTGTGGTATGAGGTCCCTATGCGCGTGAACATGTCTCTCATGTGTCTATGTGTCATCTATGGGCGCGCTGTGTCTCTCTATGGGTCCCTATGGGTCCCTGTGTCTCTCTATGTGTCCCTATGGGTCCCTGTGTCTCTCTATGGGTCCCTATGTGTCCCTGTGTCTCTCTGTGTCCCCGTGGGTCACTGTGCCTCCCCCCCAGCGGGTCTACGCCGCCTTCCCCGGGGACCACGAGCGGCTGCGGCGGATGTCGCTGGTGGAGGAGGGCGCCGTGAAGCGCGTGAACATGGCGCATCTCTGCATCGTGGGCGCGCACGCCGTCAACGGCGTCGCCCAGATCCACTCCGACATCCTCAAGAACAGCGTGTACGGAGCCGGAGCGCCCCATAGAGCCCTATAGCGCCCTATAGCGCCCCATAGAGCCCTATAGCGCCCATAGTGCCACATAGCGCCCCATAGTGCCACATAGCACCCATAGTGCCCCATAGTGCCCCAGAGAGCCCTATAGCGCCCCATAGAACCCTATAGCGCCCCATAGAGCCCTATAGCACCCATAGTGCCCCACAGCACCCATAGCGCCCCATAGCACCCATAGTGCCCCATAGCACCCATAGTGCCCCATAGTGCCCCATAGCACCCAGAGCCCATAGTTCCCCATAGCGCCCCATAGCACCCATAGTGCCCCATAGCACCCATAGAGCCCTATAGCACCCATAGCGCCCCATAGCACCCATAGTGCCCCATAGCACCCATAGCGCCCCATAGCGCCCCATATCGCCCCATAGCACCCATAGTGCCCCATAGCACCCATAGTGCCCCATAGCACCCATAGTGCCCCATAGCACCCATAGTGCCCCATAGCACCTAGTGCACCAGCGCCCCATAGTACCCGTAGCGCCCCATAGCACCCATAGTGCCCCATAGCACCCCATAGCACCCATAGCGCCCCATAGCACCCATAGCACCCATAGAGCCCCATAGCACCCATAGCCCCCATAGAGCCCCATAGCGCCCCATAGAGCCCCATAGCACCCCATAGCACCCATAGCACCCATAGCGCCCATAGCAGCCATAGCGCCCATAGTGCCCCATAGCGCCCATACTGACCATAGCACCCCATAGTGCCCATAGTACCCATTGCGCCCATAGCGCCCCATAGTGCCCCATAACACCCCATAGTGCCCCCATTGCACCCATAGCGCCTCTATAGCACCCATAGCGCCCCCATAGCACCCCAGAACACCCCATAGTGCCTATAGCATCCCAGAGCAGCCATAGCACCCCATAGTGCCCCACAGCACCCCATAGTGCCCCATAGCACTTCATAGCACCCCATAGTACCCACAGCATCCATAGAGCCCATAGCACCCATAGTGCCCCATGGCCCCCATAGCGTCCATAGAGCCCATAGTGCCCATAGCACCCATAGCCCCCATAGTGCCCCATAGCCCCCATAGTTACCATAGTGCCCCATAGCATCCCATAGCCCCCATCGCCCCCATAGTTACCACAGTGCCCCACAGCATCCCATAGGTCCCATAGTTACCATAGTGCCCCATAGCATCCCATAGCCCCCATAGTTACCATAGTGCCCCATAGCATCCCATAGGTCTCATAGCCCCCATAGCTACCATAGTGCCCCACAGCATCCCATAGCCCCCATAGTTACCATAGTGCCCCACAGCATCCCATAGCCCCCATAGTTACCACAGTGCCCCACAGCATCCCATAGCCCCCATAGTTACCACAGTGCCCCATAGCATCCCATAGTCCCCATAGCACCATCAACAGTGTCATGCGCATCCGTTCCGACATCCTCAAGAGCAGCGTGTACGGACCCCCATAGTTACCCTAGTGCCCCACAGTGCCCCATAGCGTCCCATAGCCCCCATCCCTCAATCACCCCAGCTCCATCCCTTGTCCCCATCTCCATCCCCATCCCTGTCCTGTCTTTGCTCTCAGCCCCATAGCCTATGGGTCCCCACCAGTCTGGGGGTCCTTGGGAGTCACTGTGGGTCCCCATGGCTGTGGGCTCTTGTCCCCATAGGTGTTGTCACTGTGGGCCCCCCATGGATCCCTATGGCCGTGGGTCCCCATCCTCATGGGTCCCCATCCATTGCCATGGGCCCCATGGTTGCCTATGTCAATGTGTCCCTATGGGTCCCTATGGGTCCCTATGGGTCCCTATGGGTCTCTATGGGTCCCCATGGGTCTGACCCTGCCTTGTGGGGCAGGTTCAAGGACTTCTATGACCTGGAGCCCAAGAAGTTCCAGAACAAGACCAATGGGATCACGCCGCGGCGCTGGCTCCTGCTCTGCAACCCGGGGCTGGCCGACGCCATCGCCCAGGTGAGCCCCATGGGGGGCTATGGGGCTCTCTGGGGCTCTATGGTCTCTATGGGTCTCCATGGGTCTCTATGGGTCTCTATTGTCTCTATGGGTCTCTATGGTCTCTATGGGTCTCTATGGTCTCCATCGGTCTCTATGGGTCTCTATTGTCTCTATGGTGTCTGTGGGTCTCTCTGGGGCTCTCTGGGGTTCTATGGGCTCTATGGGTCTCTTTGGGTCTCTGGGTCTCTGTGGTCTCTATGGGGTTCTATGGGTCTCTTTGGGTCTCTCTGGTCTCTATGGGTTTCTGTGGGCTCTGTGGGTCTCTCTGGGTCCCTCTCTGGGTCTCTATTGTCTCTCTGGGTCTCTATGGTCTCTGTGGGTCTCTATTGTCTCTATGGGTCTCTATGGTCTCTGTGGGTCTCTATTGTCTCTATGGGTCTCTCTGGGTCTCTATGGTCTCTCTATGGGTCTCTATGGTCTCTGTGGGTCTCTCTGGGTCTCTGTGGGTCTCTCTGGGTCTCGCTATGGGTCTCTCTGGGTCTCTATGGGTCTCTATGGGTCTCTATGGGTTCTCTATGGGTCTCTATGGGTCTCTATGTGTCTCTATGGGTCTGTATGGTCTCTATGGGTCTCTTTGCTCTCCATGGGTCTCTATGGGTCTCCATGGGTCTCTATGGGTCTCTCTGCTCTCCATGGGTCTCTATGGGTCTCTATGGGTCTCTATGGGTCTCCATGGGTCTCTATGGGTCTCCATGGGTCTCTATGGGTCTCTCTGCTCTCCATGGGTCTCTATGGGTCTCTCTGCTCTCCATGGGTCCCCATGGGTCTCTGCCCTCCGTGTCCCCAGCGCATCGGGGAAGGTTTCGTGTCCGACCTGGACCAGCTCCAGAAGCTCCGCGGCTTCGTGGATGACGAGAGCTTCATCCGGGACGTGGCGGCCGTCAAGCAGGTCCCGGGGGGCAACGGGGGGCAATGGGGTCCCTGCAGTGGGGTGCGGGGGGGGGGGTGTCCCTCACCCTGTGCCCCCTTCCCACCCCATAGGAGAACAAGGTGAAGTTCGCGGCGTTCCTGGAGAAGGAATATGGGGTGCGCGTGAACCCGGCCTCGCTCTTCGACGTCCAGGTCAAGCGCATCCATGAGTACAAGCGGCAGCTCCTCAACTGCCTCCACGTCATCACCCTCTACAACAGTGAGAGCCCCACACATATGGGACCCCCCGGCACCCACACCCCCCCTATGGGACATCGCTATGGGATACCCCAGTGGGATACTGCAATGGGATAGCCAATGGGATACCCCAATGGGACACCCAATGGGATACCCCAATACGACCTCCAATGGGACACTCAATAGGACACCCAATGGAATACTCCTATGGGACACCCAATGGGACATTCCTATGGGACCCCCAATGGGACCTCCAATAGGACCCCCAATAGGATACCCCAATGGGACCTCCAATAGGACACCCAATGGAATACCCCTATGGGACACCCCAATGGGACACTCCTATGGGACACCCAATGGGATACCCCAATGGGACCTCCAATAGGACACCCAATGGGATACCCCAATGGGATGCTCCTATGGGACACCCAATGGGATACCCCAATGGGACACCCAATGGGACACCCAATTGGATACCCCAATGGGACACTCCTATCGGACACCCAATGGGACACTCAATAGGACACCCAATGGAATACCCCTATGGGACACACCTATGGGATACCCAATGGGATACCCCAATGGGACCTCCAATAGGACACCCAATGGGACACTCAATAGGACACCCAATGGAATACTCCTATGGGACACCCAATGGGACATTCCTATGGGACCCCCAATAGGATACCCCAATGGGACCTCCAATAGGACACCCAATAGGATACCCCAATGGGACCTCCAATAGAACACCCAATGGAATACCCCTATGGGACACCCCAATGGGACACCCAATGGGACACTCCTATGGGACACCCAATGGGATACCCCAATGGGACCTCCAATAGGACACCCAATGGGATAACCCAATGGGATGCTCCTATGGGACACCCAATGGGATACCCCAATGGGACACTCCTATGGGACACCCAATGGGATACCCCAATGGGACCTCCAATAGGACACCCAATGGGATACCCCTATGGGACACCCAATGGGATACTGCAATGGGACACTCCTATGGGACACCCAATTGGATACCCTAATGGGACACTCCTATGGGACATCCAATGGGATACCCCAATGGGACCTCCAATAGGACACCCAATGGGATGCTCCTATGGGACACCCAATGGGATACCCCAATGGGACACTCCTATGGGACACAAAATGGGATACCCAATGGGATACCCCAATGGGACACTCCTACGGGACACCCAATGGGACACTCAAAAAGACACCCAATGGAACATCCCCTGTGGGACACCCAATGGGACACCCCTCTGGGACCTCCAATGGGGCACCCAGTAGGACAGCCAATGGGACACTCGATAGGACACCCAATGGGATACCCCAATGGGACACTGGATGGAACATCTCTATGGGACACCCAATGGGACAACCCCTATGGGATACCCCTGTGGGACCCCCAATAGGACACCAAATGGGACACCACTATGGGACATCCATGGATTCCCCCTATGAGACTCCCAATGTAACACTCAATGGGACACCCCAGGGGGACACCCCAATGGGACTCGCCTATGGGACATCCACGGATTCCCCCTATGGGACCCCCTATGGGGCACCCAATGGGACACCCCATGGAACCCCTCCATGGACCCCCCCCCAATGGGACACCCCTAGGGGACACCCAATGGGACCACCAAAGGGACACCCTATGGGACACCCCCATGGATCACTGCTATGGGACACCCCAATGGGACTCCCCTATGGGACACCCCTAGGGGACACCCAATGGGACACCCCAATGGGACACCCAATGGGACACCCTATGGGACACCCCCATGGATCACCCCTATGGGACACCCAATGGGACACCCCAATGGGACTCCCCTATGGGACAGCCACGGATTCCCCCTATGGGACACCCCTAAGGGACACCCAATGGGACACTCAATGGGACCCTCTATGGGACACCCCATGGGGACACCCAATGGGACAGCCCTAGGGGACCCCCAATGGGACTCCCCTATGGGACATCCATGGATTCTTCCTATGGGACACCCCTAAGGGACACCCAATGGGACCCCCTAGGGGACACCCCAATGGGACACCCCTATGGGACATCCATGGATTCCCCCTATGGGACCCCCTATGGGACACCCCATGGGACCCCCTAAGGGACACCCCAATGGGACCCCCAATGGGACACCCCACAGGAATGCCCATGGCTCCCAGTGCCCCCCCCCCAAACCCAGCGACCCCAACATCCCCCCCAACACCCCCTCACTGGGGGGTCCCAGCTACAATTTGGGCCCCCCCTTGATTGAGCTCCCCCCTTGCAGGGATCAAGAAGGACCCCAGCAAACCCATTGTGCCCCGAACCGTCATGATCGGGGGCAAGGTGAGGATGGGATGGGGGGGGACACACAGGGATGACTCCAGGGGGGTCCCCATGGGTTTGGGGGTGCTGCTGACCCCTTTCCCCCCCCCCCCCAGGCTGCCCCCGGGTACCACATGGCCAAGATGATCATCAAGCTGGTGACGTCCATCGGGGACATCGTCAACCACGACCCGGCCGTGGGCGACCGCCTCCGGGTGCTCTTCCTGGAGAACTACCGCGTGTCGCTGGCCGAGAAGGGTGCGGGCACAAAGAGCCCTGAAACAGCCCCAAAGAGCACCGAAACGGCCCAAAAGAGCCCCAGAACAGCCCAAAAGAGCCCACAAAGAGCCCCAAAACAGCCCCAGAACAGCGCCAAAACAGCCCAAAAGAGCCCCAAAAAAGCCCCAAAACAGCCCAAAAGAGCCCCAAAGAGCCCCAAAACAGCGCCAAAACAGCCCCAAAGAGCCCCCAAAGAACCCAAAATAGCCCCAAAACAGCCCCAAAGAGCCCCAAAACAGTCCAAAAGAGCCCCAAGGAAGCCCAAAAGAGCCCCAAAGAGCCCCAAAACAGCCCAAAAGAGCCCCAGCCCCAAAACAGCGCCAAAACAGCCCCAAAGAGCCCCCAAAACAGCCCCAAAGAGCCCCAAAACAGACTCAAACAGCCCAAAATAGCCCCAAAGAGCCCCAAAATAGCCCTGAAACAGCCCCAAACAGCCCCAAAACAGCCCGAAAGAGCCCCAAAGAGCCCCAAAAAAGACCCAAAGAGCCCTAAAACAGCCCCAGAACAGCCCAAATGAGCCCCAAAGAGCCCCAAAACAGCCCAAAACAGCCCCCAAAGAGCCTCAAAACAGCGCCAAAACAGCCCCAAAGAGCCCCAAAAACAGCCCCAAACAGCCCAAAATAGCCCCAAAGAGCCCCAAAACAGCCCTGAAACAGCCCCAAACAGCCGTAAAACAGCCCCAGAGCAGCCCCAAACAGCCCAAAAGAGCCCCAAAACAGCCCTGAAACAGCCCCAAAACAGCCCCAAAGAGCCCAAAACAGCCCCAAAGAAACCCGAAACAGCCCCAAAGAGCCCCAAAACAGCCCAAAACAGCCCCAAAGAGCCCACAAACAGCCCCAAAACAGCTCAAAACCAGCCCAAACCAGCCCCAAACCAGATCCAGAACAGCCCTGAACCAGCCCCAAACCCCCACCAGAACAGCCCCCAAAACACCCCCCCCGTCCCCCATGGGGCCAAACACCCCCTCAAACACGCCCAAAACACCCCAAAACCAGCCCCAGGCACCCCAATACCACCCTGGTAACAACGTGGGTCCCCCATTCTTGCCCCAGTGCACCCCAATAGCGACCTGATACCACCCTGGTTTGGTCCTGGGCACCCCAATACCCCCACTGACACCCCAATATCCCCTTGGGTACCCCAATATCATCCCAATATCCCCCAGGCACCCCAATATCAGCCCTGTATCATCCTGGGCACCCCAATACCCCCCAGGCGCCCCATTCCCACACCACACACCCGAATGGCAGCCATCAAATCCCTCCAATCCCATCCCTCCCATCCTATCCGGCACATTTTAGCCTGCCTTTCTCATGCATACATCCCATCCCAT
>NW_026916021.1:0-25042 GCF_034315485.1 Pezoporus occidentalis
TGGTAAGGAACAGGCCGGGCGGGATGGCTGGGGTGGTGGAGATGAGGGCCACCACAGGCTGTTCCCTGGTTTTGGTTTGTTTCTGCAGATGATGAAGAGGAACTTGTCAAGGTCTGCAGCATGGCTGGCGTCTGCCGTGGGAGTTGTGAGCAGTGAGGTTGCTTCGAGACGCATGGAACTATGCAAGCTAAGTAGAGGGACCGCTTTAGGAGGCGAGGGGGTGGGAGACAGCGTCAGAATGGCAGGAAGGTGTTTGAGATGTATCGTTCCAATGTAGTGTTTGATCCAGAATGTGTGAGAAGACGCTTGGAGGTGGCTGGGAGGGGAATGGTCAGTTTTAGTGAAGGTAGTGCCTGGGAGTTAAATGCCAGGATGAAAAGGTGCCATTTGTGGGGCTTAAGTCTGGGGTGTCGTGTCAGGGGCAGTAGGTAACGGTCCTTGGTGAACCAGGCAAGGGTGGGAAAGTAGTGTTTGTTGCCTTTGGCTCCTCGCAGAGAGTTGTGCTGTGGCTGCTTCAGGCGAGGTCCAGCTTTGGTTCCTAGCCAGAGAGTTGTGCTTTAGAACTGCCTGGAGAAGTCCTGACCCTGGGAGACCTTCCTAGATGCGGTTGGCCGCTTCTTGCGACGTGGGCTGGCCCCCTGCGTAGCAATGAGCGCGCGTTTTTGTGAGTATGAAAGCCCGAGCCTCGTGCTGTGTGAGGGAGGCAGAAGCTCATGCCAGGCAGGTGAAGGTTGCCTGCGCGGGGACGCCCGCTAAGGTTGGGCCTGCCACCTCGCACTGCCATGACGCTTGTCGGAGCTGGTTTGCTGATGGTCTTCCTAGGGTCCTTGGGCTTGGTAAGATAAGGAACCATGAGAAGCATGCTTTGCTATCTCTATAGTTTTTTTTTTGTATTAATAAGCTAGCTGTGAGTTTTCTGCTTGTCTCTGGTTTTCTGTCAGATAGATTTCTTGAACTGTGGAACGTATGTGGTGGGGTTTTCTAATCACGGTGTA
This sequence comes from Pezoporus occidentalis, assembly GCF_034315485.1. NCBI lineage: Eukaryota > Metazoa > Chordata > Aves > Psittaciformes > Psittacidae > Pezoporus > Pezoporus occidentalis. Next base: position 996 of record NW_026916021.1, read on the forward strand.
GTTCTCTCCTCTCGATGAGCTGTGTGAATGGAGAGAAAGAGGTCTGAGAATAAGCTTGTAATTAATGACGCAGGCCCAGAGAGCCTGCTTGGGAGTGGGTGGGATAGTCTATGTAGAGTTAGTGTCTGAGCCAGAGGGTGTGAGGGTCTGGGTTGAGATTGACAGGCATACACAGACTCATATTCAGACAACCCAAGTGTCAGTGTGAGCTTGGGCTGAGCCTTAGAGGCAGAATAAGCTTTTGCTTGGCATTGCTGTGAATAAGGCCTGGTTGCTCTTGCAGATGGTGAGATGGTTAGCCACCTGTGAGAGGCTGATGGAGGAGGGTTGAGCCGAGTGATGGAAGCAGGTGAGTCAATCTGTGGTGTCAGAAGCAAATTCCAGTTTATTGTCCTGGTGGGATGATGACTTGCTGTGTGTTTTGAATTTGGAGGTGCGAAGCGAGCTGGGTGCCCCAGAGCTGTCCTGGACTCGGTGAGTTCTGCTTGGCAGACTGAAGCAGCAATTGGTGGAGCGTCTTGTGGTTCTTGTGAAATGAAAACCAGCTCTTCATGTTGTGTTCTGCAGGCGGTGCCCGGGCTCAAAGAAGAGAAGGGAAGGCGTGCAAAGTCCAGCGCAGGAGTAGCAGAGTGATGGGAGAGGGAGTGGGGACTTGGTGAGGGGAGGGTGTTACTTTGAACCTTCTCTCAGGGTTTATCTGTTTCCCTTGGTGTTTCAGGTGCTGCAGACAACTCAGGCGAGGTAAAGGTGCCAATGTTGGAGGGCTGTGAGGAGGTAAGGGGTTTGTGTGTGTGTGCGGTAGCTTAGAATCGAGAAGAACATGTTCAGTGCTTTTAGTATTTGTGTTTGGTATTGCAGGTCTTGCCGTGGATCTTTGGAGTAGGATGAGTGCTTGAGTTGAGTGAGGGAGGTAAGAAGAAGGATTGTGGGGTCGGTCACTTTTGCAAGAACCATGGTCATTGTCTTCTGTTGCACTCCTAGAGCACGGAGGGCAGGAGAGAGCCCAGGTCACTCTGTGGAATGGCTTTGGGACAGGCAAGCGCAGTGTTGAGGAGCTTTGGAGGAGGCCGAGGTTTGGTAAGGAACAGGCCGGGCGGGATGGCTGGGGTGGTGGAGATGAGGGCCACCACAGGCTGTTCCCTGGTTTTGGTTTGTTTCTGCAGATGATGAAGAGGAACTTGTCAAGGTCTGCAGCATGGCTGGCGTCTGCCGTGGGAGTTGTGAGCAGTGAGGTTGCTTCGAGAGGCATGGAACTATGCAAGCTAAGTAGAGGGACCGCTTTAGGAGGCGAGGGGGTGGGAGACAGCGTCAGAATGGCAGGAAGGTGTTTGAGATGTATGGTTCCAATGTAGTGTTTGATCCAGAATGTGTGAGAAGACGCTTGGAGGTGGCTGGGAGGGGAATGGTCAGTTTTAGTGAAGGTAGTGCCTGGGAGTTAAATGCCAGGATGAAAAGGTGCCATTTGTGGGGCTTAAGTCTGGGGTGTCGTGTCAGGGGCAGTAGGTAACGGTCCTTGGTGAACCAGGCAAGGGTGGGAAAGTAGTGTTTGTTGCCTTTGGCTCCTCGCAGAGAGTTGTGCTGTGGCTGCTTCAGGCGAGGTCCAGCTTTGGTTCCTAGCCAGAGAGTTGTGCTTTAGAACTGCCTGGAGAAGTCCTGACCCTGGGAGACCTTCCTAGATACGGTTGGCCGCTTCTTGCGACGTGGGCTGGCCCCCTGCGTAGCAATGAGCGCGCGTTTTTGTGAGTATGAAAGCCCGAGCCTCGTGCTGTGTGAGGGTGGCAGAAGCTCATGCCAGGCAGGTGAAGGTTGCCTGCGCGGGGACGCCCGCTAAGGTTGGGCCTGCCACCTCGCACTGCCATGACGCTTGTCGGAGCTGGTTTGCTGATGGTCTTCCTAGGGTCCTTGGGCTTGGTAAGATAAGGAACCATGAGAAGCATGCTTTGCTATCTCTATAGTTTTTTTTTTTTGTATTAATAAGCTAGCTGTGAGTTTTCTGCTTGTCTCTGGTTTTCTGTCAGATAGATTTCTTGAACTGTGGAACGTATGTGGTGGGGTTTTCTAATCACGGTGTAGTTCTCTCCTCTGGATGAGCTGTGTGAATGGAGAGAAAGAGGTCTGAGAATAAGCTTGTAATTAATGACGCAGGCCCAGAGAGCCTGCTTGGGAGTGGGTGGGATAGTCTATGTAGAGTTAGTGTCTGAGCCAGAGGGTGTGAGGGTCTGGGTTGAGATTGACAGGCATACACAGACTCATATTCAGACAACCCAAGTGTCAGTGTGAGCTTGGGCTGAGCCTTAGAGGCAGAATAAGCTTTTGCTTGGCATTGCTGTGAATAAGGCCTGGTTGCTCTTGCAGATGGTGAGATGGTTAGCCACCTGTGAGAGGCTGATGGAGGAGGGTTGAGCCGAGTGATGGAAGCAGGTGAGTCAATCTGTGGTGTCAGAAGCAAATTCCAGTTTATTGTCCTGGTGGGATGATGACTTGCTGTGTGTTTTGAATTTGGAGGTGCGAAGCGAGCTGGGTGCCCCAGAGCTGTCCTGGACTCGGTGAGTTCTGCTTGGCAGACTGAAGCAGCAATTGGTGGAGCGTCTTGTGGTTCTTGTGAAATGAAAACCAGCTCTTCATGTTGTGTTCTGCAGGCGGTGCCCGGGCTCAAAGAAGAGAAGGGAAGGCGTGCAAAGTCCAGCGCAGGAGTAGCAGAGTGATGGGAGAGGGAGTGGGGACTTGGTGAGGGGAGGGTGTTACTTTGAACCTTCTCTCAGGGTTTATCTGTTTCCCTTGGTGTTTCAGGTGCTGCAGACAACTCAGGCGAGGTAAAGGTGCCAATGTTGGAGGGCTGTGAGGAGGTAAGGGGTTTGTGTGTGTGTGCGGTAGCTTAGAATTGAGAAGAACATGTTCAGTGCTTTTAGTATTTGTGTTTGGTATTGCAGGTCTTGCCGTGGATCTTTGGAGTAGGATGAGTGCTTGAGTTGAGTGAGGGAGGTAAGAAGAAGGATTGTGGGGTCGGTCACTTTTGCAAGAACCATGGTCATTGTCTTCTGTTGCACTCCTAGAGCACGGAGGGCAGGAGAGAGCCCAGGTCACTCTGTGGAATGGCTTTGGGACAGGCAAGCGCAGTGTTGAGGAGCTTTGGAGGAGGCCGAGGTTTGGTAAGGAACAGGCCGGGCGGGATGGCTGGGGTGGTGGAGATGAGGGCCACCACAGGCTGTTCCCTGGTTTTGGTTTGTTTCTGCAGATGATGAAGAGGAACTTGTCAAGGTCTGCAGCATGGCTGGCGTCTGCCGTGGGAGTTGTGAGCAGTGAGGTTGCTTCGAGAGGCATGGAACTATGCAAGCTAAGTAGAGGGACCGCTTTAGGAGGCGAGGGGGTGGGAGACAGCGTCAGAATGGCAGGAAGGTGTTTGAGATGTATCGTTCCAATGTAGTGTTTGATCCAGAATGTGTGAGAAGACGCTTGGAGGTGGCTGGGAGGGGAATGGTCAGTTTTAGTGAAGGTAGTGCCTGGGAGTTAAATGCCAGGATGAAAAGGTGCCATTTGTGGGGCTTAAGTCTGGGGTGTCGTGTCAGGGGCAGTAGGTAACGGTCCTTGGTGAACCAGGCAAGGGTGGGAAAGTAGTGTTTGTTGCCTTTGGCTCCTCGCAGAGAGTTGTGCTGTGGCTGCTTCAGGCGAGGTCCAGCTTTGGTTCCTAGCCAGAGAGTTGTGCTTTAGAACTGCCTGGAGAAGTCCTGACCCTGGGAGACCTTCCTAGATACGGTTGGCCGCTTCTTGCGACGTGGGCTGGCCCCCTGCGTAGCAATGAGCGCGCGTTTTTGTGAGTATGAAAGCCCGAGCCTCGTGCTGTGTGAGGGTGGCAGAAGCTCATGCCAGGCAGGTGAAGGTTGCCTGCGCGGGGACGCCCGCTAAGGTTGGGCCTGCCACCTCGCACTGCCATGACGCTTGTCGGAGCTGGTTTGCTGATGGTCTTCCTAGGGTCCTTGGGCTTGGTAAGATAAGGAACCATGAGAAGCATGCTTTGCTATCTCTATAGTTTTTTTTTGTATTAATAAGCTAGCTGTGAGTTTTCTGCTTGTCTCTGGTTTTCTGTCAGATAGATTTCTTGAACTGTGGAACGTATGTGGTGGGGTTTTCTAATCACGGTGTAGTTCTCTCCTCTGGATGAGCTGTGTGAATGGAGAGAAAGAGGTCTGAGAATAAGCTTGTAATTAATGACGCAGGCCCAGAGAGCCTGCTTGGGAGTGGGTGGGATAGTCTATGTAGAGTTAGTGTCTGAGCCAGAGGGTGTGAGGGTCTGGGTTGAGATTGACAGGCATACACAGACTCATATTCAGACAACCCAAGTGTCAGTGTGAGCTTGGGCTGAGCCTTAGAGGCAGAATAAGCTTTTGCTTGGCATTGCTGTGAATAAGGCCTGGTTGCTCTTGCAGATGGTGAGATGGTTAGCCACCTGTGAGAGGCTGATGGAGGAGGGTTGAGCCGAGTGATGGAAGCAGGTGAGTCAATCTGTGGTGTCAGAAGCAAATTCCAGTTTATTGTCCTGGTGGGATGATGACTTGCTGTGTGTTTTGAATTTGGAGGTGCGAAGCGAGCTGGGTGCCCCAGAGCTGTCCTGGACTCGGTGAGTTCTGCTTGGCAGACTGAAGCAGCAATTGGTGGAGCGTCTTGTGGTTCTTGTGAAATGAAAACCAGCTCTTCATGTTGTGTTCTGCAGGCGGTGCCCGGGCTCAAAGAAGAGAAGGGAAGGCGTGCAAAGTCCAGCGCAGGAGTAGCAGAGTGATGGGAGAGGGAGTGGGGACTTGGTGAGGGGAGGGTGTTACTTTGAACCTTCTCTCAGGGTTTATCTGTTTCCCTTGGTGTTTCAGGTGCTGCAGACAACTCAGGCGAGGTAAAGGTGCCAATGTTGGAGGGCTGTGAGGAGGTAAGGGGTTTGTGTGTGTGTGCGGTAGCTTAGAATTGAGAAGAACATGTTCAGTGCTTTTAGTATTTGTGTTTGGTATTGCAGGTCTTGCCGTGGATCTTTGGAGTAGGATGAGTGCTTGAGTTGAGTGAGGGAGGTAAGAAGAAGGATTGTGGGGTCGGTCACTTTTGCAAGAACCATGGTCATTGTCTTCTGTTGCACTCCTAGAGCACGGAGGGCAGGAGAGAGCCCAGGTCACTCTGTGGAATGGCTTTGGGACAGGCAAGCGCAGTGTTGAGGAGCTTTGGAGGAGGCCGAGGTTTGGTAAGGAACAGGCCGGGCGGGATGGCTGGGGTGGTGGAGATGAGGGCCACCACAGGCTGTTCCCTGGTTTTGGTTTGTTTCTGCAGATGATGAAGAGGAACTTGTCAAGGTCTGCAGCATGGCTGGCGTCTGCCGTGGGAGTTGTGAGCAGTGAGGTTGCTTCGAGAGGCATGGAACTATGCAAGCTAAGTAGAGGGACCGCTTTAGGAGGCGAGGGGGTGGGAGACAGCGTCAGAATGGCAGGAAGGTGTTTGAGATGTATCGTTCCAATGTAGTGTTTGATCCAGAATGTGTGAGAAGACGCTTGGAGGTGGCTGGGAGGGGAATGGTCAGTTTTAGTGAAGGTAGTGCCTGGGAGTTAAATGCCAGGATGAAAAGGTGCCATTTGTGGGGCTTAAGTCTGGGGTGTCGTGTCAGGGGCAGTAGGTAACGGTCCTTGGTGAACCAGGCAAGGGTGGGAAAGTAGTGTTTGTTGCCTTTGGCTCCTCGCAGAGAGTTGTGCTGTGGCTGCTTCAGGCGAGGTCCAGCTTTGGTTCCTAGCCAGAGAGTTGTGCTTTAGAACTGCCTGGAGAAGTCCTGACCCTGGGAGACCTTCCTAGATACGGTTGGCCGCTTCTTGCGACGTGGGCTGGCCCCCTGCGTAGCAATGAGCGCGCGTTTTTGTGAGTATGAAAGCCCGAGCCTCGTGCTGTGTGAGGGTGGCAGAAGCTCATGCCAGGCAGGTGAAGGTTGCCTGCGCGGGGACGCCCGCTAAGGTTGGGCCTGCCACCTCGCACTGCCATGACGCTTGTCGGAGCTGGTTTGCTGATGGTCTTCCTAGGGTCCTTGGGCTTGGTAAGATAAGGAACCATGAGAAGCATGCTTTGCTATCTCTATAGTTTTTTTTTGTATTAATAAGCTAGCTGTGAGTTTTCTGCTTGTCTCTGGTTTTCTGTCAGATAGATTTCTTGAACTGTGGAACGTATGTGGTGGGGTTTTCTAATCACGGTGTAGTTCTCTCCTCTGGATGAGCTGTGTGAATGGAGAGAAAGAGAGTCTGAGAATAAGCTGTGTAATTGAGATTGACAGGCATACACAGAATCAGACAACCCAAGAGGTCTGAGAATAAGCTTGAATAAGCTTGTAATTAATGACGCAGGCCCAGAGAGCCTGCTTGGGAGTGGGTGGGATAGTCTATGTAGAGTTAGTGTCTGAGCCAGAGGGTGTGAGGGTCTGGGTTGAGATTGACAGGCATACACAGACTCATATTCAGACAACCCAAGTGTCAGTGTGAGCTTGGGCTGAGCCTTAGAGGCAGAATAAGCTTTTGCTTGGCATTGCTGTGAATAAGGCCTGGTTGCTCTTGCAGATGGTGAGATTTAGCCACCTGTGAGAGGCTGATGGAGGAGGGTTGAGCCGAGTGATGGAAGCAGGTGAGTCCATCTGTGGTGTCAGAAGCAAATTCCAGTTTATTCTCCTGGTGGGATGATGACTTGCTGTGTGTTTTGAATTTGGAGGTGCGAAGCGAGCTGGGTGCCCCAGAGCTGTCCTGGACTCGGTGAGTTCTGCTTGGCAGACTGAAGCAGCAATTGGTGGAGCGTCTTGTGGTTCTTGTGAAATGAAAACCAGCTCTTCATGTTGTGTTCTGCAGGCGGTGCCCGGGCTCAAAGAAGAGAAGGGAAGGCGTGCAAAGTCCAGCGCAGGAGTAGCAGAGTGATGGGAGAGGGAGTGGGGACTTGGTGAGGGGAGGGTGTTACTTTGAACCTTCTCTCAGGGTTTATCTGTTTCCCTTGGTGTTTCAGGTGCTGCAGACAACTCGGGCGAGGTAAAGGTGCCAATGTTGGAGGGCTGTGAGGAGGTAAGGGGTTTGTGTGTGTGTGCGGTAGCTTAGAATTGAGAAGAACATGTTCAGTGCTTTTAGTATTTGTGTTTGGTATTGCAGGTCTTGCCGTGGATCTTTGGAGTAGGATGAGTGCTTGAGTTGAGTGAGGGAGGTAAGAAGAAGGATTGTGGGGTCGGTCACTTTTGCAAGAACCATGGTCATTGTCTTCTGTTGCACTCCTAGAGCACGGAGGGCAGGAGAGAGCCCAGGTCACTCTGTGGAATGGCTTTGGGACAGGCAAGCGCAGTGTTGAGGAGCTTTGGAGGAGGCCGAGGTTTGGTAAGGAACAGGCCGGGCGGGATGGCTGGGGTGGTGGAGATGAGGGCCACCACAGGCTGTTCCCTGGTTTTGGTTTGTTTCTGCAGATGATGAAGAGGAACTTGTCAAGGTCTGCAGCATGGCTGGCGTCTGCCGTGGGAGTTGTGAGCAGTGAGGTTGCTTCGAGAGGCATGGAACTATGCAAGCTAAGTAGAGGGACCGCTTTAGGAGGCGAGGGGGTGGGGGACAATGTCAGAATGGCAGGAAGGTGTTTGAGATGTATCGTTCCAATGTAGTGTTTGATCCAGAATGTGTGAGAAGACGCTTGGAGGTGGCTGGGAGGGGAATGGTCAGTTTTAGTGAAGGTAGTGCCTGGGAGTTAAATGCCAGGATGAAAAGGTGCCATTTGTGGGGCTTAAGTCTGGGGTGTCGTGTCAGGGGCAGTAGGTAACGGTCCTTGGTGAACCAGGCAAGGGTGGGAAAGTAGTGTTTGTTGCCTTTGGCTCCTCGCAGAGAGTTGTGCTGTGGCTGCTTCAGGCGAGGTCCAGCTTTGGTTCCTAGCCAGAGAGTTGTGCTTTAGAACTGCCTGGAGAAGTCCTGACCCTGGGAGACCTTCCTAGATACGGTTGGCCGCTTCTTGCGACGTGGGCTGGCCCCCTGCGTAGCAATGAGCGCGCGTTTTTGTGAGTATGAAAGCCCGAGCCTCGTGCTGTGTGAGGGTGGCAGAAGCTCATGCCAGGCAGGTGAAGGTTGCCTGCGCGGGGACGCCCGCTAAGGTTGGGCCTGCCACCTCGCACTGCCATGACGCTTGTCGGAGCTGGTTTGCTGATGGTCTTCCTAGGGTCCTTGGGCTTGGTAAGATAAGGAACCATGAGAAGCATGCTTTGCTATCTCTATAGTTTTTTTTTGTATTAATAAGCTAGCTGTGAGTTTTCTGCTTGTCTCTGGTTTTCTGTCAGATAGATTTCTTGAACTGTGGAACGTATGTGGTGGGGTTTTCTAATCACGGTGTAGTTCTCTCCTCTGGATGAGCTGTGTGAATGGAGAGAAAGAGGTCTGAGAATAAGCTTGTAATTAATGACGCAGGCCCAGAGAGCCTGCTTGGGAGTGGGTGGGATAGTCTATGTAGAGTTAGTGTCTGAGCCAGAGGGTGTGAGGGTCTGGGTTGAATATTGACAGGCATACACAGACTCATATTCAGACAACCCAAGTGTCAGTGTGAGCTTGGGCTGAGCCTTAGAGGCAGAATAAGCTTTTGCTTGGCATTGCTGTGAATAAGGCCTGGTTGCTCTTGCAGATGGTGAGATGGTTAGCCACCTGTGAGAGGCTGATGGAGGAGGGTTGAGCCGAGTGATGGAAGCAGGTGAGTCCATCTGTGGTGTCAGAAGCAAATTCCAGTTTATTCTCCTGGTGGGATGATGACTTGCTGTGTGTTTTGAATTTGGAGGTGCGAAGCGAGCTGGGTGCCCCAGAGCTGTCCTGGACTCGGTGAGTTCTGCTTGGCAGACTGAAGCAGCAATTGGTGGAGCGTCTTGTGGTTCTTGTGAAATGAAAACCAGCTCTTCATGTTGTGTTCTGCAGGCGGTGCCCGGGCTCAAAGAAGAGAAGGGAAGGCGTGCAAAGTCCAGCGCAGGAGTAGCAGAGTGATGGGAGAGGGAGTGGGGACTTGGTGAGGGGAGGGTGTTACTTTGAACCTTCTCTCAGGGTTTATCTGTTTCCCTTGGTGTTTCAGGTGCTGCAGACAACTCGGGCGAGGTAAAGGTGCCAATGTTGGAGGGCTGTGAGGAGGTAAGGGGTTTGTGTGTGTGTGCGGTAGCTTAGAATTGAGAAGAACATGTTCAGTGCTTTTAGTATTTGTGTTTGGTATTGCAGGTCTTGCCGTGGATCTTTGGAGTAGGATGAGTGCTTGAGTTGAGTGAGGGAGGTAAGAAGAAGGATTGTGGGGTCGGTCACTTTTGCAAGAACCATGGTCATTGTCTTCTGTTGCACTCCTAGAGCACGGAGGGCAGGAGAGAGCCCAGGTCACTCTGTGGAATGGCTTTGGGACAGGCAAGCGCAGTGTTGAGGAGCTTTGGAGGAGGCCGAGGTTTGGTAAGGAACAGGCCGGGCGGGATGGCTGGGGTGGTGGAGATGAGGGCCACCACAGGCTGTTCCCTGGTTTTGGTTTGTTTCTGCAGATGATGAAGAGGAACTTGTCAAGGTCTGCAGCATGGCTGGCGTCTGCCGTGGGAGTTGTGAGCAGTGAGGTTGCTTCGAGAGGCATGGAACTATGCAAGCTAAGTAGAGGGACCGCTTTAGGAGGCGAGGGGGTGGGAGACAGCGTCAGAATGGCAGGAAGGTGTTTGAGATGTATCGTTCCAATGTAGTGTTTGATCCAGAATGTGTGAGAAGACGCTTGGAGGTGGCTGGGAGGGGAATGGTCAGTTTTAGTGAAGGTAGTGCCTGGGAGTTAAATGCCAGGATGAAAAGGTGCCATTTGTGGGGCTTAAGTCTGGGGTGTCGTGTCAGGGGCAGTAGGTAACGGTCCTTGGTGAACCAGGCAAGGGTGGGAAAGTAGTGTTTGTTGCCTTTGGCTCCTCGCAGAGAGTTGTGCTGTGGCTGCTTCAGGCGAGGTCCAGCTTTGGTTCCTAGCCAGAGAGTTGTGCTTTAGAACTGCCTGGAGAAGTCCTGACCCTGGGAGACCTTCCTAGATACGGTTGGCCGCTTCTTGCGACGTGGGCTGGCCCCCTGCGTAGCAATGAGCGCGCGTTTTTGTGAGTATGAAAGCCCGAGCCTCGTGCTGTGTGAGGGTGGCAGAAGCTCATGCCAGGCAGGTGAAGGTTGCCTGCGCGGGGACGCCCGCTAAGGTTGGGCCTGCCACCTCGCACTGCCATGACGCTTGTCGGAGCTGGTTTGCTGATGGTCTTCCTAGGGTCCTTGGGCTTGGTAAGATAAGGAACCATGAGAAGCATGCTTTGCTATCTCTATAGTTTTTTTTTGTATTAATAAGCTAGCTGTGAGTTTTCTGCTTGTCTCTGGTTTTCTGTCAGATAGATTTCTTGAACTGTGGAACGTATGTGGTGGGGTTTTCTAATCACGGTGTAGTTCTCTCCTCTGGATGAGCTGTGTGAATGGAGAGAAAGAGGTCTGAGAATAAGCTTGTAATTAATGACGCAGGCCCAGAGAGCCTGCTTGGGAGTGGGTGGGATAGTCTATGTAGAGTTAGTGTCTGAGCCAGAGGGTGTGAGGGTCTGGGTTGAGATTGACAGGCATACACAGACTCATATTCAGACAACCCAAGTGTCAGTGTGAGCTTGGGCTGAGCCTTAGAGGCAGAATAAGCTTTTGCTTGGCATTGCTGTGAATAAGGCCTGGTTGCTCTTGCAGATGGTGAGATGGTTAGCCACCTGTGAGAGGCTGATGGAGGAGGGTTGAGCCGAGTGATGGAAGCAGGTGAGTCCATCTGTGGTGTCAGAAGCAAATTCCAGTTTATTCTCCTGGTGGGATGATGACTTGCTGTGTGTTTTGAATTTGGAGGTGCGAAGCGAGCTGGGTGCCCCAGAGCTGTCCTGGACTCGGTGAGTTCTGCTTGGCAGACTGAAGCAGCAATTGGTGGAGCGTCTTGTGGTTCTTGTGAAATGAAAACCAGCTCTTCATGTTGTGTTCTGCAGGCGGTGCCCGGGCTCAAAGAAGAGAAGGGAAGGCGTGCAAAGTCCAGCGCAGGAGTAGCAGAGTGATGGGAGAGGGAGTGGGGACTTGGTGAGGGGAGGGTGTTACTTTGAACCTTCTCTCAGGGTTTATCTGTTTCCCTTGGTGTTTCAGGTGCTGCAGACAACTCGGGCGAGGTAAAGGTGCCAATGTTGGAGGGCTGTGAGGAGGTAAGGGGTTTGTGTGTGTGTGCGGTAGCTTAGAATTGAGAAGAACATGTTCAGTGCTTTTAGTATTTGTGTTTGGTATTGCAGGTCTTGCCGTGGATCTTTGGAGTAGGATGAGTGCTTGAGTTGAGTGAGGGAGGTAAGAAGAAGGATTGTGGGGTCGGTCACTTTTGCAAGAACCATGGTCATTGTCTTCTGTTGCACTCCTAGAGCACGGAGGGCAGGAGAGAGCCCAGGTCACTCTGTGGAATGGCTTTGGGACAGGCAAGCGCAGTGTTGAGGAGCTTTGGAGGAGGCCGAGGTTTGGTAAGGAACAGGCCGGGCGGGATGGCTGGGGTGGTGGAGATGAGGGCCACCACAGGCTGTTCCCTGGTTTTGGTTTGTTTCTGCAGATGATGAAGAGGAACTTGTCAAGGTCTGCAGCATGGCTGGCGTCTGCCGTGGGAGTTGTGAGCAGTGAGGTTGCTTCGAGAGGCATGGAACTATGCAAGCTAAGTAGAGGGACCGCTTTAGGAGGCGAGGGGGTGGGAGACAGCGTCAGAATGGCAGGAAGGTGTTTGAGATGTATCGTTCCAATGTAGTGTTTGATCCAGAATGTGTGAGAAGACGCTTGGAGGTGGCTGGGAGGGGAATGGTCAGTTTTAGTGAAGGTAGTGCCTGGGAGTTAAATGCCAGGATGAAAAGGTGCCATTTGTGGGGCTTAAGTCTGGGGTGTCGTGTCAGGGGCAGTAGGTAACGGTCCTTGGTGAACCAGGCAAGGGTGGGAAAGTAGTGTTTGTTGCCTTTGGCTCCTCGCAGAGAGTTGTGCTGTGGCTGCTTCAGGCGAGGTCCAGCTTTGGTTCCTAGCCAGAGAGTTGTGCTTTAGAACTGCCTGGAGAAGTCCTGACCCTGGGAGACCTTCCTAGATACGGTTGGCCGCTTCTTGCGACGTGGGCTGGCCCCCTGCGTAGCAATGAGCGCGCGTTTTTGTGAGTATGAAAGCCCGAGCCTCGTGCTGTGTGAGGGTGGCAGAAGCTCATGCCAGGCAGGTGAAGGTTGCCTGCGCGGGGACGCCCGCTAAGGTTGGGCCTGCCACCTCGCACTGCCATGACGCTTGTCGGAGCTGGTTTGCTGATGGTCTTCCTAGGGTCCTTGGGCTTGGTAAGATAAGGAACCATGAGAAGCATGCTTTGCTATCTCTATAGTTTTTTTTTGTATTAATAAGCTAGCTGTGAGTTTTCTGCTTGTCTCTGGTTTTCTGTCAGATAGATTTCTTGAACTGTGGAACGTATGTGGTGGGGTTTTCTAATCACGGTGTAGTTCTCTCCTCTGGATGAGCTGTGTGAATGGAGAGAAAGAGGTCTGAGAATAAGCTTGTAATTAATGACGCAGGCCCAGAGAGCCTGCTTGGGAGTGGGTGGGATAGTCTATGTAGAGTTAGTGTCTGAGCCAGAGGGTGTGAGGGTCTGGGTTGAGATTGACAGGCATACACAGACTCATATTCAGACAACCCAAGTGTCAGTGTGAGCTTGGGCTGAGCCTTAGAGGCAGAATAAGCTTTTGCTTGGCATTGCTGTGAATAAGGCCTGGTTGCTCTTGCAGATGGTGAGATGGTTAGCCACCTGTGAGAGGCTGATGGAGGAGGGTTGAGCCGAGTGATGGAAGCAGGTGAGTCCATCTGTGGTGTCAGAAGCAAATTCCAGTTTATTCTCCTGGTGGGATGATGACTTGCTGTGTGTTTTGAATTTGGAGGTGCGAAGCGAGCTGGGTGCCCCAGAGCTGTCCTGGACTCGGTGAGTTCTGCTTGGCAGACTGAAGCAGCAATTGGTGGAGCGTCTTGTGGTTCTTGTGAAATGAAAACCAGCTCTTCATGTTGTGTTCTGCAGGCGGTGCCCGGGCTCAAAGAAGAGAAGGGAAGGCGTGCAAAGTCCAGCGCAGGAGTAGCAGAGTGATGGGAGAGGGAGTGGGGACTTGGTGAGGGGAGGGTGTTACTTTGAACCTTCTCTCAGGGTTTATCTGTTTCCCTTGGTGTTTCAGGTGCTGCAGACAACTCGGGCGAGGTAAAGGTGCCAATGTTGGAGGGCTGTGAGGAGGTAAGGGGTTTGTGTGTGTGTGCGGTAGCTTAGAATTGAGAAGAACATGTTCAGTGCTTTTAGTATTTGTGTTTGGTATTGCAGGTCTTGCCGTGGATCTTTGGAGTAGGATGAGTGCTTGAGTTGAGTGAGGGAGGTAAGAAGAAGGATTGTGGGGTCGGTCACTTTTGCAAGAACCATGGTCATTGTCTTCTGTTGCACTCCTAGAGCACGGAGGGCAGGAGAGAGCCCAGGTCACTCTGTGGAATGGCTTTGGGACAGGCAAGCGCAGTGTTGAGGAGCTTTGGAGGAGGCCGAGGTTTGGTAAGGAACAGGCCGGGCGGGATGGCTGGGGTGGTGGAGATGAGGGCCACCACAGGCTGTTCCCTGGTTTTGGTTTGTTTCTGCAGATGATGAAGAGGAACTTGTCAAGGTCTGCAGCATGGCTGGCGTCTGCCGTGGGAGTTGTGAGCAGTGAGGTTGCTTCGAGAGGCATGGAACTATGCAAGCTAAGTAGAGGGACCGCTTTAGGAGGCGAGGGGGTGGGAGACAGCGTCAGAATGGCAGGAAGGTGTTTGAGATGTATCGTTCCAATGTAGTGTTTGATCCAGAATGTGTGAGAAGACGCTTGGAGGTGGCTGGGAGGGGAATGGTCAGTTTTAGTGAAGGTAGTGCCTGGGAGTTAAATGCCAGGATGAAAAGGTGCCATTTGTGGGGCTTAAGTCTGGGGTGTCGTGTCAGGGGCAGTAGGTAACGGTCCTTGGTGAACCAGGCAAGGGTGGGAAAGTAGTGTTTGTTGCCTTTGGCTCCTCGCAGAGAGTTGTGCTGTGGCTGCTTCAGGCGAGGTCCAGCTTTGGTTCCTAGCCAGAGAGTTGTGCTTTAGAACTGCCTGGAGAAGTCCTGACCCTGGGAGACCTTCCTAGATACGGTTGGCCGCTTCTTGCGACGTGGGCTGGCCCCCTGCGTAGCAATGAGCGCGCGTTTTTGTGAGTATGAAAGCCCGAGCCTCGTGCTGTGTGAGGGTGGCAGAAGCTCATGCCAGGCAGGTGAAGGTTGCCTGCGCGGGGACGCCCGCTAAGGTTGGGCCTGCCACCTCGCACTGCCATGACGCTTGTCGGAGCTGGTTTGCTGATGGTCTTCCTAGGGTCCTTGGGCTTGGTAAGATAAGGAACCATGAGAAGCATGCTTTGCTATCTCTATAGTTTTTTTTTGTATTAATAAGCTAGCTGTGAGTTTTCTGCTTGTCTCTGGTTTTCTGTCAGATAGATTTCTTGAACTGTGGAACGTATGTGGTGGGGTTTTCTAATCACGGTGTAGTTCTCTCCTCTGGATGAGCTGTGTGAATGGAGAGAAAGAGGTCTGAGAATAAGCTTGTAATTAATGACGCAGGCCCAGAGAGCCTGCTTGGGAGTGGGTGGGATAGTCTATGTAGAGTTAGTGTCTGAGCCAGAGGGTGTGAGGGTCTGGGTTGAGATTGACAGGCATACACAGACTCATATTCAGACAACCCAAGTGTCAGTGTGAGCTTGGGCTGAGCCTTAGAGGCAGAATAAGCTTTTGCTTGGCATTGCTGTGAATAAGGCCTGGTTGCTCTTGCAGATGGTGAGATGGTTAGCCACCTGTGAGAGGCTGATGGAGGAGGGTTGAGCCGAGTGATGGAAGCAGGTGAGTCCATCTGTGGTGTCAGAAGCAAATTCCAGTTTATTCTCCTGGTGGGATGATGACTTGCTGTGTGTTTTGAATTTGGAGGTGCGAAGCGAGCTGGGTGCCCCAGAGCTGTCCTGGACTCGGTGAGTTCTGCTTGGCAGACTGAAGCAGCAATTGGTGGAGCGTCTCGTGGTTCTTGTGAAATGAAAACCAGCTCTTCATGTTGTGTTCTGCAGGCGGTGCCCGGGCTCAAAGAAGAGAAGGGAAGGCGTGCAAAGTCCAGCGCAGGAGTAGCAGAGTGATGGGAGAGGGAGTGGGGACTTGGTGAGGGGAGGGTGTTACTTTGAACCTTCTCTCAGGGTTTATCTGTTTCCCTTGGTGTTTCAGGTGCTGCAGACAACTCGGGCGAGGTAAAGGTGCCAATGTTGGAGGGCTGTGAGGAGGTAAGGGGTTTGTGTGTGTGTGCGGTAGCTTAGAATTGAGAAGAACATGTTCAGTGCTTTTAGTATTTGTGTTTGGTATTGCAGGTCTTGCCGTGGATCTTTGGAGTAGGATGAGTGCTTGAGTTGAGTGAGGGAGGGGTAAGAAGAAGGATTGTGGGGTCGGTCACTTTTGCAAGAACCATGGTCATTGTCTTCTGTTGCACTCCTAGAGCACGGAGGGCAGGAGAGAGCCCAGGTCACTCTGTGGAATGGCTTTGGGACAGGCAAGCGCAGTGTTGAGGAGCTTTGGAGGAGGCCGAGGTTTGCTAAGGATCAGGCCGGGCGGGATGGCTGGGGTGGTGGAGATGAGGGCCACCACAGGCTGTTCCCTGGTTTTGGTTTGTTTCTGCAGATGATGAAGAGGAACTTGTCAAGGTCTGCAGCATGGCTGGCGTCTGCCGTGGGAGTTGTGAGCAGTGAGGTTGCTTCGAGAGGCATGGAACTATGCAAGCTAAGTAGAGGGACCGCTTTAGGAGGCGAGGGGGTGGGAGACAGCGTCAGAATGGCAGGAAGGTGTTTGAGATGTATCGTTCCAATGTAGTGTTTGATCCAGAATGTGTGAGAAGACGCTTGGAGGTGGCTGGGAGGGGAATGGTCAGTTTTAGTGAAGGTAGTGCCTGGGAGTTAAATGCCAGGATGAAAAGGTGCCATTTGTGGGGCTTAAGTCTGGGGTGTCGTGTCAGGGGCAGTAGGTAACGGTCCTTGGTGAACCAGGCAAGGGTGGGAAAGTAGTGTTTGTTGCCTTTGGCTCCTCGCAGAGAGTTGTGCTGTGGCTGCTTCAGGCGAGGTCCAGCTTTGGTTCCTAGCCAGAGAGTTGTGCTTTAGAACTGCCTGGAGAAGTCCTGACCCTGGGAGACCTTCCTAGATACGGTTGGCCGCTTCTTGCGACGTGGGCTGGCCCCCTGCGTAGCAATGAGCGCGCGTTTTTGTGAGTATGAAAGCCCGAGCCTCGTGCTGTGTGAGGGTGGCAGAAGCTCATGCCAGGCAGGTGAAGGTTGCCTGCGCGGGGACGCCCGCTAAGGTTGGGCCTGCCACCTCGCACTGCCATGACGCTTGTCGGAGCTGGTTTGCTGATGGTCTTCCTAGGGTCCTTGGGCTTGGTAAGATAAGGAACCATGAGAAGCATGCTTTGCTATCTCTATAGTTTTTTTTTGTATTAATAAGCTAGCTGTGAGTTTTCTGCTTGTCTCTGGTTTTCTGTCAGATAGATTTCTTGAACTGTGGAACGTATGTGGTGGGGTTTTCTAATCACGGTGTAGTTCTCTCCTCTGGATGAGCTGTGTGAATGGAGAGAAAGAGGTCTGAGAATAAGCTTGTAATTAATGACGCAGGCCCAGAGAGCCTGCTTGGGAGTGGGTGGGATAGTCTATGTAGAGTTAGTGTCTGAGCCAGAGGGTGTGAGGGTCTGGGTTGAGATTGACAGGCATACACAGACTCATATTCAGACAACCCAAGTGTCAGTGTGAGCTTGGGCTGAGCCTTAGAGGCAGAATAAGCTTTTGCTTGGCATTGCTGTGAATAAGGCCTGGTTGCTCTTGCAGATGGTGAGATGGTTAGCCACCTGTGAGAGGCTGATGGAGGAGGGTTGAGCCGAGTGATGGAAGCAGGTGAGTCCATCTGTGGTGTCAGAAGCAAATTCCAGTTTATTCTCCTGGTGGGATGATGACTTGCTGTGTGTTTTGAATTTGGAGGTGCGAAGCGAGCTGGGTGCCCCAGAGCTGTCCTGGACTCGGTGAGTTCTGCTTGGCAGACTGAAGCAGCAATTGGTGGAGCGTCTTGTGGTTCTTGTGAAATGAAAACCAGCTCTTCATGTTGTGTTCTGCAGGCGGTGCCCGGGCTCAAAGAAGAGAAGGGAAGGCGTGCAAAGTCCAGCGCAGGAGTAGCAGAGTGATGGGAGAGGGAGTGGGGACTTGGTGAGGGGAGGGTGTTACTTTGAACCTTCTCTCAGGGTTTATCTGTTTCCCTTGGTGTTTCAGGTGCTGCAGACAACTCGGGCGAGGTAAAGGTGCCAATGTTGGAGGGCTGTGAGGAGGTAAGGGGTTTGTGTGTGTGTGCGGTAGCTTAGAATTGAGAAGAACATGTTCAGTGCTTTTAGTATTTGTGTTTGGTATTGCAGGTCTTGCCGTGGATCTTTGGAGTAGGATGAGTGCTTGAGTTGAGTGAGGGAGGTAAGAAGAAGGATTGTGGGGTCGGTCACTTTTGCAAGAACCATGGTCATTGTCTTCTGTTGCACTCCTAGAGCACGGAGGGCAGGAGAGAGCCCAGGTCACTCTGTGGAATGGCTTTGGGACAGGCAAGCGCAGTGTTGAGGAGCTTTGGAGGAGGCCGAGGTTTGGTAAGGAGCAGGCCGGGCGGGATGGCTGGGGTGGTGGAGATGAGGGCCACCACAGGCTGTTCCCTGGTTTTGGTTTGTTTCTGCAGATGATGAAGAGGAACTTGTCAAGGTCTGCAGCATGGCTGGCGTCTGCCGTGGGAGTTGTGAGCAGTGAGGTTGCTTCGAGAGGCATGGAACTATGCAAGCTAAGTAGAGGGACCGCTTTAGGAGGCGAGGGGGTGGGAGACAGCGTCAGAATGGCAGGAAGGTGTTTGAGATGTATGGTTCCAATGTAGTGTTTGATCCAGAATGTGTGAGAAGACGCTTGGAGGTGGCTGGGAGGGGAATGGTCAGTTTTAGTGAAGGTAGTGCCTGGGAGTTAAATGCCAGGATGAAAAGGTGCCATTTGTGGGGCTTAAGTCTGGGGTGTCGTGTCAGGGGCAGTAGGTAACGGTCCTTGGTGAACCAGGCAAGGGTGGGAAAGTAGTGTTTGTTGCCTTTGGCTCCTCGCAGAGAGTTGTGCTGTGGCTGCTTCAGGCGAGGTCCAGCTTTGGTTCCTAGCCAGAGAGTTGTGCTTTAGAACTGCCTGGAGAAGTCCTGACCCTGGGAGACCTTCCTAGATACGGTTGGCCGCTTCTTGCGACGTGGGCTGGCCCCCTGCGTAGCAATGAGCGCGCGTTTTTGTGAGTATGAAAGCCCGAGCCTCGTGCTGTGTGAGGGTGGCAGAAGCTCATGCCAGGCAGGTGAAGGTTGCCTGCGCGGGGACGCCCGCTAAGGTTGGGCCTGCCACCTCGCACTGCCATGACGCTTGTCGGAGCTGGTTTGCTGATGGTCTTCCTAGGGTCCTTGGGCTTGGTAAGATAAGGAACCATGAGAAGCATGCTTTGCTATCTCTATAGTTTTTTTTTGTATTAATAAGCTAGCTGTGAGTTTTCTGCTTGTCTCTGGTTTTCTGTCAGATAGATTTCTTGAACTGTGGAACGTATGTGGTGGGGTTTTCTAATCACGGTGTAGTTCTCTCCTCTGGATGAGCTGTGTGAATGGAGAGAAAGAGGTCTGAGAATAAGCTTGTAATTAATGACGCAGGCCCAGAGAGCCTGCTTGGGAGTGGGTGGGATAGTCTATGTAGAGTTAGTGTCTGAGCCAGAGGGTGTGAGGGTCTGGGTTGAGATTGACAGGCATACACAGACTCATATTCAGACAACCCAAGTGTCAGTGTGAGCTTGGGCTGAGCCTTAGAGGCAGAATAAGCTTTTGCTTGGCATTGCTGTGAATAAGGCCTGGTTGCTCTTGCAGATGGTGAGATGGTTAGCCACCTGTGAGAGGCTGATGGAGGAGGGTTGAGCCGAGTGATGGAACCAGGTGAGTCCATCTGTGGTGTCAGAAGCAAATTCCAGTTTATTCTCCTGGTGGGATGATGACTTGCTGTGTGTTTTGAATTTGGAGGTGCGAAGCGAGCTGGGTGCCCCAGAGCTGTCCTGGACTCGGTGAGTTCTGCTTGGCAGACTGAAGCAGCAATTGGTGGAGCGTCTTGTGGTTCTTGTGAAATGAAAACCAGCTCTTCATGTTGTGTTCTGCAGGCGGTGCCCGGGCTCAAAGAAGAGAAGGGAAGGCGTGCAAAGTCCAGCGCAGGAGTAGCAGAGTGATGGGAGAGGGAGTGGGGACTTGGTGAGGGGAGGGTGTTACTTTGAACCTTCTCTCAGGGTTTATCTGTTTCCCTTGGTGTTTCAGGTGCTGCAGACAACTCGGGCGAGGTAAAGGTGCCAATGTTGGAGGGCTGTGAGGAGGTAAGGGGTTTGTGTGTGTGTGCGGTAGCTTAGAATTGAGAAGAACATGTTCAGTGCTTTTAGTATTTGTGTTTGGTATTGCAGGTCTTGCCGTGGATCTTTGGAGTAGGATGAGTGCTTGAGTTGAGTGAGGGAGGTAAGAAGAAGGATTGTGGGGTCGGTCACTTTTGCAAGAACCATGGTCATTGTCTTCTGTTGCACTCCTAGAGCACGGAGGGCAGGAGAGAGCCCAGGTCACTCTGTGGAATGGCTTTGGGACAGGCAAGCGCAGTGTTGAGGAGCTTTGGAGGAGGCCGAGGTTTGGTAAGGAAGAGGCCGGGCGGGATGGCTGGGGTGGTGGAGATGAGGGCCACCACAGGCTGTTCCCTGGTTTTGGTTTGTTTCTGCAGATGATGAAGAGGAACTTGTCAAGGTCTGCAGCATGGCTGGCGTCTGCCGTGGGAGTTGTGAGCAGTGAGGTTGCTTCGAGAGGCATGGAACTATGCAAGCTAAGTAGAGGGACCGCTTTAGGAGGCGAGGGGGTGGGAGACAGCGTCAGAATGGCAGGAAGGTGTTTGAGATGTATCGTTCCAATGTAGTGTTTGATCCAGAATGTGTGAGAAGACGCTTGGAGGTGGCTGGGAGGGGAATGGTCAGTTTTAGTGAAGGTAGTGCCTGGGAGTTAAATGCCAGGATGAAAAGGTGCCATTTGTGGGGCTTAAGTCTGGGGTGTCGTGTCAGGGGCAGTAGGTAACGGTCCTTGGTGAACCAGGCAAGGGTGGGAAAGTAGTGTTTGTTGCCTTTGGCTCCTCGCAGAGAGTTGTGCTGTGGCTGCTTCAGGCGAGGTCCAGCTTTGGTTCCTAGCCAGAGAGTTGTGCTTTAGAACTGCCTGGAGAAGTCCTGACCCTGGGAGACCTTCCTAGATACGGTTGGCCGCTTCTTGCGACGTGGGCTGGCCCCCTGCGTAGCAATGAGCGCGCGTTTTTGTGAGTATGAAAGCCCGAGCCTCGTGCTGTGTGAGGGTGGCAGAAGCTCATGCCAGGCAGGTGAAGGTTGCCTGCGCGGGGACGCCCGCTAAGGTTGGGCCTGCCACCTCGCACTGCCATGACGCTTGTCGGAGCTGGTTTGCTGATGGTCTTCCTAGGGTCCTTGGGCTTGGTAAGATAAGGAACCATGAGAAGCATGCTTTGCTATCTCTATAGTTTTTTTTTGTATTAATAAGCTAGCTGTGAGTTTTCTGCTTGTCTCTGGTTTTCTGTCAGATAGATTTCTTGAACTGTGGAACGTATGTGGTGGGGTTTTCTAATCACGGTGTAGTTCTCTCCTCTGGATGAGCTGTGTGAATGGAGAGAAAGAGGTCTGAGAATAAGCTTGTAATTAATGACGCAGGCCCAGAGAGCCTGCTTGGGAGTGGGTGGGATAGTCTATGTAGAGTTAGTGTCTGAGCCAGAGGGTGTGAGGGTCTGGGTTGAGATTGACAGGCATACACAGACTCATATTCAGACAACCCAAGTGTCAGTGTGAGCTTGGGCTGAGCCTTAGAGGCAGAATAAGCTTTTGCTTGGCATTGCTGTGAATAAGGCCTGGTTGCTCTTGCAGATGGTGAGATGGTTAGCCACCTGTGAGAGGCTGATGGAGGAGGGTTGAGCCGAGTGATGGAACCAGGTGAGTCCATCTGTGGTGTCAGAAGCAAATTCCAGTTTATTCTCCTGGTGGGATGATGACTTGCTGTGTGTTTTGAATTTGGAGGTGCGAAGCGAGCTGGGTGCCCCAGAGCTGTCCTGGACTCGGTGAGTTCTGCTTGGCAGACTGAAGCAGCAATTGGTGGAGCGTCTTGTGGTTCTTGTGAAATGAAAACCAGCTCTTCATGTTGTGTTCTGCAGGCGGTGCCCGGGCTCAAAGAAGAGAAGGGAAGGCGTGCAAAGTCCAGCGCAGGAGTAGCAGAGTGATGGGAGAGGGAGTGGGGACTTGGTGAGGGGAGGGTGTTACTTTGAACCTTCTCTCAGGGTTTATCTGTTTCCCTTGGTGTTTCAGGTGCTGCAGACAACTCGGGCGAGGTAAAGGTGCCAATGTTGGAGGGCTGTGAGGAGGTAAGGGGTTTGTGTGTGTGTGCGGTAGCTTAGAATTGAGAAGAACATGTTCAGTGCTTTTAGTATTTGTGTTTGGTATTGCAGGTCTTGCCGTGGATCTTTGGAGTAGGATGAGTGCTTGAGTTGAGTGAGGGAGGTAAGAAGAAGGATTGTGGGGTCGGTCACTTTTGCAAGAACCATGGTCATTGTCTTCTGTTGCACTCCTAGAGCACGGAGGGCAGGAGAGAGCCCAGGTCACTCTGTGGAATGGCTTTGGGACAGGCAAGCGCAGTGTTGAGGAGCTTTGGAGGAGGCCGAGGTTTGGTAAGGAAGAGGCCGGGCGGGATGGCTGGGGTGGTGGAGATGAGGGCCACCACAGGCTGTTCCCTGGTTTTGGTTTGTTTCTGCAGATGATGAAGAGGAACTTGTCAAGGTCTGCAGCATGGCTGGCGTCTGCCGTGGGAGTTGTGAGCAGTGAGGTTGCTTCGAGAGGCATGGAACTATGCAAGCTAAGTAGAGGGACCGCTTTAGGAGGCGAGGGGGTGGGAGACAGCGTCAGAATGGCAGGAAGGTGTTTGAGATGTATCGTTCCAATGTAGTGTTTGATCCAGAATGTGTGAGAAGACGCTTGGAGGTGGCTGGGAGGGGAATGGTCAGTTTTAGTGAAGGTAGTGCCTGGGAGTTAAATGCCAGGATGAAAAGGTGCCATTTGTGGGGCTTAAGTCTGGGGTGTCGTGTCAGGGGCAGTAGGTAACGGTCCTTGGTGAACCAGGCAAGGGTGGGAAAGTAGTGTTTGTTGCCTTTGGCTCCTCGCAGAGAGTTGTGCTGTGGCTGCTTCAGGCGAGGTCCAGCTTTGGTTCCTAGCCAGAGAGTTGTGCTTTAGAACTGCCTGGAGAAGTCCTGACCCTGGGAGACCTTCCTAGATACGGTTGGCCGCTTCTTGCGACGTGGGCTGGCCCCCTGCGTAGCAATGAGCGCGCGTTTTTGTGAGTATGAAAGCCCGAGCCTCGTGCTGTGTGAGGGTGGCAGAAGCTCATGCCAGGCAGGTGAAGGTTGACTGCGCGGGGACGCCCGCTAAGGTTGGGCCTGCCACCTCGCACTGCCATGACGCTTGTCGGAGCTGGTTTGCTGATGGTCTTCCTAGGGTCCTTGGGCTTGGTAAGATAAGGAACCATGAGAAGCATGCTTTGCTATCTCTATAGTTTTTTTTTGTATTAATAAGCTAGCTGTGAGTTTTCTGCTTGTCTCTGGTTTTCTGTCAGATAGATTTCTTGAACTGTGGAACGTATGTGGTGGGGTTTTCTAATCACGGTGTAGTTCTCTCCTCTGGATGAGCTGTGTGAATGGAGAGAAAGAGGTCTGAGAATAAGCTTGTAATTAATGACGCAGGCCCAGAGAGCCTGCTTGGGAGTGGGTGGGATAGTCTATGTAGAGTTAGTGTCTGAGCCAGAGGGTGTGAGGGTCTGGGTTGAGATTGACAGGCATACACAGACTCATATTCAGACAACCCAAGTGTCAGTGTGAGCTTGGGCTGAGCCTTAGAGGCAGAATAAGCTTTTGCTTGGCATTGCTGTGAATAAGGCCTGGTTGCTCTTGCAGATGGTGAGATGGTTAGCCACCTGTGAGAGGCTGATGGAGGAGGGTTGAGCCGAGTGATGGAACCAGGTGAGTCCATCTGTGGTGTCAGAAGCAAATTCCAGTTTATTCTCCTGGTGGGATGATGACTTGCTGTGTGTTTTGAATTTGGAGGTGCGAAGCGAGCTGGGTGCCCCAGAGCTGTCCTGGACTCGGTGAGTTCTGCTTGGCAGACTGAAGCAGCAATTGGTGGAGCGTCTTGTGGTTCTTGTGAAATGAAAACCAGCTCTTCATGTTGTGTTCTGCAGGCGGTGCCCGGGCTCAAAGAAGAGAAGGGAAGGCGTGCAAAGTCCAGCGCAGGAGTAGCAGAGTGATGGGAGAGGGAGTGGGGACTTGGTGAGGGGAGGGTGTTACTTTGAACCTTCTCTCAGGGTTTATCTGTTTCCCTTGGTGTTTCAGGTGCTGCAGACAACTCGGGCGAGGTAAAGGTGCCAATGTTGGAGGGCTGTGAGGAGGTAAGGGGTTTGTGTGTGTGTGCGGTAGCTTAGAATTGAGAAGAACATGTTCAGTGCTTTTAGTATTTGTGTTTGGTATTGCAGGTCTTGCCGTGGATCTTTGGAGTAGGATGAGTGCTTGAGTTGAGTGAGGGAGGTAAGAAGAAGGATTGTGGGGTCGGTCACTTTTGCAAGAACCATGGTCATTGTCTTCTGTTGCACTCCTAGAGCACGGAGGGCAGGAGAGAGCCCAGGTCACTCTGTGGAATGGCTTTGGGACAGGCAAGCGCAGTGTTGAGGAGCTTTGGAGGAGGCCGAGGTTTGGTAAGGAAGAGGCCGGGCGGGATGGCTGGGGTGGTGGAGATGAGGCATGGGACTATTCACGCTAAGTAGAGTGACCGCTTTAGGAGGCGAGGGTTTGGGGGACAGCATCAGAATGGCAGGACGGGGTTTGAGAT
>NW_026916022.1:0-21918 GCF_034315485.1 Pezoporus occidentalis
TGGATGCACCAATGTAAGGGTGATTGTGTGCTGAACAGGTCCAGCACAAGCTTTCAATCCTGGCTCTTCTGCTGTGGGAGCAGAAGCCAAACGTTCGTGCTGTACTCACTGTGCTGCTGGGCAGCTGAGAGCGACCAGCTGAGAATTTGGATTCAAATGGAGTTTTAGGTATGAAACCGAGGAGAGACTGCAATGATGGTGACACCGTTGCAAAGCAGCCTGTGTGCTGAAGAGGCCCAGCACTAGCTTTCCCTGCTGGTTCTTCTGCTGTGGGAGCAGATGCCACTGTTCTTTCTGTGCTGACTGTGTTGCTGCCAGCAGAGAGCAGGCTCTGAACTGATTCCATTCAAATGCTTTTCCTGTATGAAAGGGAGCAGTGAAAGCAACGATGGATGCACCAATGTAAAGGTGATTGTGTGCTGAACAGGTCCAGCACAAGCTTTCAATCCTGGCTCTTCTGCTGTGGGAGCAGAAGCCAAACGTTCGTGCTGTACTCACTGTGCTGCTGGGCAGCTGAAAGCGACCAGCTGAGAATTTGGATTCAAATGGAGTTTTAGGTATGAAACCGAGGAGAGACTGCAATGATGGTGACACCGTTGCAAAGCAGCCTGTGTGCTGAAGAGGCCCAGCACTAGCTTTCCCTGCTGGTTCTTCTGCTGTGGGAGCAGATGCCACTGTTCATTCTGTGCTGACTGTGTTGCTGCGCAGCAGAGAGCAGGCTCTGAACTGATTCCATTCAAATGCTTTTCCTGTATGAAAGGGAGCAGTGAAAGCAACGATGGATGCACCAATGTAAAGGTGATTGTGTGCTGAACAGGTCCAGCACAAGCTTTCAATCCTGGCTCTTCTGCTGTGGGAGCAGAAGCCAAACGTTCGTGCTGTACTCACTGTGCTGCTGGGCAACTGAGAGCGACCAGCTGAGAATTTGGATTCAAATGGAGTTTTAGGTATGAAACCGAGGAGAGACTGCAATGATGGTGACACCGTTGCAAAGCAGCCTGTGTGCTGAAGAGGCCCAGCACTAGCTTTCCCTGCTGGTTCTTCTGCTGTGGGAGCAGATGCCACTGTTCATTCTGTGCTGACTGTGTTGCTGCGCAGCAGAGAGCAGGCTCTGAACTGATTCCATTCAAATGCTTTTCCTGTATGAAAGGGAGCAGTGAAAGCAACGATGGATGCACCAATGTAAAGGTGATTGTGTGCTGAACAGGTCCAGCACAAGCTTTCAATCCTGGCTCTTCTGCTGTGGGAGCAGAAGCCAAACGTTCGTGCTGTACTCACTGTGCTGCTGGGCAGCTGAAAGCGACCAGCTGAGAATTTGGATTCAAATGGAGTTTTAGGTATGAAACCGAGGAGAGACTGCAATGATGGTGACACCGTTGCAAAGCAGCCTGTGTGCTGAAGAGGCCCAGCACTAGCTTTCCCTGCTGGTTCTTCTGCTGTGGGAGCAGATGCCACTGTTCATTCTGTGCTGACTGTGTTGCTGCGCAGCAGAGAGCAGGCTCTGAACTGATTCCATTCAAATGCTTTTCCTGTATGAAAGGGAGCAGTGAAAGCAACGATGGATGCACCAATGTAAAGGTGATTGTGTGCTGAACAGGTCCAGCACAAGCTTTCAATCCTGGCTCTTCTGCTGTGGGAGCAGAAGCCAAACGTTCGTGCTGTACTCACTGTGCTGCTGGGCAGCTGAAAGCGACCAGCTGAGAATTTGGATTCAAATGGAGTTTTAGGTATGAAACCGAGGAGAGACTGCAATGATGGTGACACCGTTGCAAAGCAGCCTGTGTGCTGAAGAGGCCCAGCACTAGCTTTCCCTGCTGGTTCTTCTGCTGTGGGAGCAGATGCCACTGTTCATTCTGTGCTGACTGTGTTGCTGCGCAGCAGAGAGCAGGCTCTGAACTGATTCCATTCAAATGCTTTTCCTGTATGAAAGGGAGCA
Organism: Pezoporus occidentalis; assembly: GCF_034315485.1. NCBI lineage: Eukaryota > Metazoa > Chordata > Aves > Psittaciformes > Psittacidae > Pezoporus > Pezoporus occidentalis. The sequence goes on from NW_026916022.1 coordinate 1,937, forward strand.
GTGAAAGCAACGATGGATGCACCAATGTAAAGGTGATTGTGTGCTGAACAGGTCCAGCACAAGCTTTCAATCCTGGCTCTTCTGCTGTGGGAGCAGAAGCCAAACGTTCGTGCTGTACTCACTGTGCTGCTGGGCAGCTGAGAGAGACCAGCTGAGAATTTGGATTCAAATGGAGTTTTAGGTATGAAACCGAGGAGAGACTGCAATGATGGTGACACCGTTGCAAAGCAGCCTGTGTGCTGAAGAGGCCCAGCACTAGCTTTCCCTGCTGGTTCTTCTGCTGTGGGAGCAGATGCCACTGTTCATTCTGTGCTGACTGTGTTGCTGCGCAGCAGAGAGCAGGCTCTGAACTGATTCCATTCAAATGCTTTTCCTGTATGAAAGGGAGCAGTGAAAGCAACGATGGATGCACCAATGTAAAGGTGATTGTGTGCTGAACAGGTCCAGCACAAGCTTTCAATCCTGGCTCTTCTGCTGTGGGAGCAGAAGCCAAACGTTCGTGCTGTACTCACTGTGCTGCTGCAGCTGAGAGAGACCAGCTGAGAATTTGGATTCAAATGGACTTTTAGGTATGAAACCGAGGAGAGACTGCAATGATGGTGACACCGTTGCAAAGCAGCCTGTGTGCTGAAGAGGCCCAGCACTAGCTTTCCCTGCTGGTTCTTCTGCTGTGGGAGCAGATGCCACTGTTCATTCTGTGCTGACTGTGTTGCTGCGCAGCAGAGAGCAGGCTCTGAACTGATTCCATTCAAATGCTTTTCCTGTATGAAAGGGAGCAGTGAAAGCAACGATGGATGCACCAATGTAAAGGTGATTGTGTGCTGAACAGGTCCAGCACAAGCTTTCAATCCTGGCTCTTCTGCTGTGGGAGCAGAAGCCAAACGTTCGTGCTGTACTCACTGTGCTGCTGGGCAGCTGAAAGCGACCAGCTGAGAATTTGGATTCAAATGGAGTTTTAGGTATGAAACCGAGGAGAGACTGCAATGATGGTGACACCGTTGCAAAGCAGCCTGTGTGCTGAAGAGGCCCAGCACTAGCTTTCCCTGCTGGTTCTTCTGCTGTGGGAGCAGATGCCACTGTTCATTCTGTGCTGACTGTGTTGCTGCCAGCAGAGAGCAGGCTCTGAACTGATTCCATTCAAATGCTTTTCCTGTATGAAAGGGAGCAGTGAAAGCAACGATGGATGCACCAATGTAAAGGTGATTGTGTGCTGAACAGGTCCAGCACAAGCTTTCAATCCTGGCTCTTCTGCTGTGGGAGCAGAAGCCAAACGTTCGTGCTGTACTCACTGTGCTGCTGGGCAGCTGAAAGCGACCAGCTGAGAATTTGGATTCAAATGGAGTTTTAGGTATGAAACCGAGGAGAGACTGCAATGATGGTGACACCGTTGCAAAGCAGCCTGTGTGCTGAAGAGGCCCAGCACTAGCTTTCCCTGCTGGTTCTTCTGCTGTGGGAGCAGATGCCACTGTTCATTCTGTGCTGACTGTGTTGCTGCGCAGCAGAGAGCAGGCTCTGAACTGATTCCATTCAAATGCTTTTCCTGTATGAAAGGGAGCAGTGAAAGCAACGATGGATGCACCAATGTAAAGGTGATTGTGTGCTGAACAGGTCCAGCACAAGCTTTCAATCCTGGCTCTTCTGCTGTGGGAGCAGAAGCCAAACGTTCGTGCTGTACTCACTGTGCTGCTGGGCAGCTGAAAGAGACCAGCTGAGAATTTGGATTCAAATGGAGTTTTAGGTATGAAACCGAGGAGAGACTGCAATGATGGTGACACCGTTGCAAAGCAGCCTGTGTGCTGAAGAGGCCCAGCACTAGCTTTCCCTGCTGGTTCTTCTGCTGTGGGAGCAGATGCCACTGTTCATTCTGTGCTGACTGTGTTGCTGCGCAGCAGAGAGCAGGCTCTGAACTGATTCCATTCAAATGCTTTTCCTGTATGAAAGGGAGCAGTGAAAGCAACGATGGATGCACCAATGTAAAGGTGATTGTGTGCTGAACAGGTCCAGCACAAGCTTTCAATCCTGGCTCTTCTGCTGTGGGAGCAGAAGCCAAACGTTCGTGCTGTACTCACTGTGCTGCTGGGCAGCTGAGAGCGACCAGCTGAGAATTTGGATTCAAATGGAGTTTTAGGTATGAAACCGAGGAGAGACTGCAATGATGGTGACACCGTTGCAAAGCAGCCTGTGTGCTGAAGAGGCCCAGCACTAGCTTTCCCTGCTGGTTCTTCTGCTGTGGGAGCAGATGCCACTGTTCTTTCTGTGCTGACTGTGTTGCTGCGCAGCAGAGAGCAGGCTCTGAACTGATTCCATTCAAATGCTTTTCCTGTATGAAAGGGAGCAGTGAAAGCAACGATGGATGCACCAATGTAAAGGTGATTGTGTGCTGAACAGGTCCAGCACAAGCTTTCAATCCTGGCTCTTCTGCTGTGGGAGCAGAAGCCAAACGTTCGTGCTGTACTCACTGTGCTGCTGGGCAGCTGAAAGCGACCAGCTGAGAATTTGGATTCAAATGGAGTTTTAGGTATGAAACCGAGGAGAGACTGCAATGATGGTGACACCGTTGCAAAGCAGCCTGTGTGCTGAAGAGGCCCAGCACTAGCTTTCCCTGCTGGTTCTTCTGCTGTGGGAGCAGATGCCACTGTTCATTCTGTGCTGACTGTGTTGCTGCGCAGCAGAGAGCAGGCTCTGAACTGATTCCATTCAAATGCTTTTCCTGTATGAAAGGGAGCAGTGAAAGCAACGATGGATGCACCAATGTAAAGGTGATTGTGTGCTGAACAGGTCCAGCACAAGCTTTCCCTCCTGGCTCTTCTGCTGTGGGAGCAGAGGCCAAACGTTCGTGCTGTACTCACTGTGCTGCCTGCAGCTGAGAGCGACCAGCTGAGAATTTGGATTCAAATGGAGTTTTAGGTATGAAACCGAGGAGAGACTGCAATGATGGTGACACCGTTGCAAAGCAGCCTGTGTGCTGAAGAGGCCCAGCACTAGCTTTCCCTGCTGGTTCTTCTGCTGTGGGAGCAGATGCCACTGTTCATTCTGTGCTGACTGTGTTGCTGCCAGCAGAGAGCAGGCTCTGAACTGATTCCATTCAAATGCTTTTCCTGTATGAAAGGGAGCAGTGAAAGCAACGATGGATGCACCAATGTAAAGGTGATTGTGTGCTGAACAGGTCCAGCACAAGCTTTCAATCCTGGCACTTCTGCTGTGGGAGCAGAAGCCAAACGTTCGTGCTGTACTCACTGTGCTGCCTGCAGCTGAAAGCGACCAGCTGAGAATTTGGATTCAAATGGAGTTTTAGGTATGAAACCGAGGAGAGACTGCAATGATGGTGACACCGTTGCAAAGCAGCCTGTGTGCTGAAGAGGCCCAGCACTAGCTTTCCCTGCTGGTTCTTCTGCTGTGGGAGCAGATGCCACTGTTCATTCTGTGCTGACTGTGTTGCTGCGCAGCAGAGAGCAGGCTCTGAACTGATTCCATTCAAATGCTTTTCCTGTATGAAAGGGAGCAGTGAAAGCAACGATGGATGCACCAATGTAAAGGTGATTGTGTGCTGAACAGGTCCAGCACAAGCTTTCAATCCTGGCTCTTCTGCTGTGGGAGCAGAAGCCAAACGTTCGTGCTGTACTCACTGTGCTGCTGCAGCTGAGAGCGACCAGCTGAGAATTTGGATTCAAATGGAGTTTTAGGTATGAAACCGAGGAGAGACTGCAATGATGGTGACACCGTTGCAAAGCAGCCTGTGTGCTGAAGAGGCCCAGCACTAGCTTTCCCTGCTGGTTCTTCTGCTGTGGGAGCAGATGCCACTGTTCTTTCTGTGCTGACTGTGTTGCTGCCAGCAGAGAGCAGGCTCTGAACTGATTCCATTCAAATGCTTTTCCTGTATGAAAGGGAGCAGTGAAAGCAACGATGGATGCACCAATGTAAAGGTGATTGTGTGCTGAACAGGTCCAGCACAAGCTTTAAATCCTGACACTTCTGCTGTGGGAGGAGAGGCCAAACGTTCGTGCTGTACTCACTGTGCTGCCTGCAGCTGAGAGCGACCAGCTGAGAATTTGGATTCAAATGGACTTTTAGGTATGAAACCGAGGAGAGACTGCAATGATGGAGACACCGTTGCAAAGCAGCCTGTGTGTTGAAGAGGCCCAGCACTAGCTTTCCCTGCTGGTTCTTCTGCTGTGGGAGCAGATGCCACTGTTCTTTCTGTGCTGACTGTGTTGCTGCGCAGCAGAGAGCAGGCTCTGAACTGATTCCATTCAAATGCTTTTCCTGTATGAAAGGGAGCAGTGAAAGCAACGATGGATGCACCAATGTAAAGGTGATTGTGTGCTGAACAGGTCCAGCACCAGCTTTCCCTCCTGGCTCTTCTGCTGTGGGAGCAGAGGCCAAACGTTCGTGCTGTACTCACTGTGCTGCTGGGCAGCTGAAAGCGACCAGCTGAGAATTTGGATTCAAATGGACTTTTAGGTATGAAACCGAGGAGAGACTGCAATGATGGTGACACCGTTGCAAAGCAGCCTGTGTGCTGAAGGGCCCCAGCACTAGATTTCCCTGCTGGTTCTTCTGCTGTGGGAGCAGATGCCACTGTTCATTCTGTGCTGACTGTGTTGCTGCGCAGCAGAGAGCAGGCTCTGAACTGATTCCATTCAAATGCTTTTCCTGTATGAAAGGGAGCAGTGAAAGCAACGATGGATGCACCAATGTAAAGGTGATTGTGTGCTGAACAGGTCCAGCACCAGCTTTCAATCCTGGCTCCTCAGCTGTGGGAGCAGAAGCCAAACGTTCGTGCTGTACTCACTGTGCTGCTGGGCAGCTGAGAGCGACCAGCTGAGAATTTGGATTCAAATGGACTTTTAGGTATGAAACTGAGGAGAGACTGCAATGATGGTGACACCGTTGCAAAGCAGCCTGTGTGCTGAAGAGGCCCAGCACTAGATTTCCCTGCTGGTTCTTCTGCTGTGGGAGCAGATGCCACTCTTTGTTCTGTGCTGACTGTGTTGCTGCGCAGCAGAGAGCAGGCTCTGAACTGACTCCATTCAAATGCTTTTCCTGTATGAAAGGGAGCAGTGAAAGCAACGATGGATGCACCAATGTAAAGGTGATTGTGTGCTGAACAGGTCCAGCACAAGCTTTAAATCCTGACAATTCTGCTGTGGGAGCAGAGGCCAAACGTTCGTGCTGTACTCACTGTGCTGCCTGCAGCTGAGAGCGACCAGCTGAGAATTTGGATTCAAATGGACTTTTAGGTATGAAACCGAGGAGAGACTGCAATGATGGAGACACCGTTGCAAAGCAGCCTGTGTGTTGAAGAGGCCCAGCACTAGCTTTCCCTGCTGGTTCTTCTGCTGTGGGAGCAGATGCCACTGTTCTTTCTGTGCTGACTGTTTTGCTGCGTAGCAGAGAGCAGGCTCTGGACTGATTCCATTCAAATGCTTTTCCTGTATGAAAGGGAGCAGTGAAAGCAACGATGGATGCACCAATGTAAAGGTGATTGTGTGCTGAACAGGTCCAGCACCAGCTTTCCCTCCTGGCTCTTCTGCTGTGGGAGCAGAGGCCAGACTGATTCCATTCCAATGGTTTTCCTGTATGAAAGGGAGCAGTGAAAGCAACGATGGATGCACCGATATAAAAGTGACTGTGTGCTGAACAGGTCCAACACCAGCTTTCCCTCCTGGCTCTTCTGCTGTGGGAGCAGAGGCCAAACGTTCGTGCTGTACTCACTGTGCTGCTGGGCAGCTGAAAGCGACCAGCTGAGAATTTGGATTCAAATGGACTTTTAGGTATGAAACCGAGGAGAGACTGCAATGATGGTGACACCGTTGCAAAGCAGCCTGTGTGCTGAAGAGGCCCAGCACTAGCTTTCCCTGCTGGTTCTTCTGCTGTGGGAGCAGATGCCACTGTTCATTCTGTGCTGACTGTGTTGCTGCGCAGCAGAGAGCAGGCTCTGAACTGATTCCATTCAAATGCTTTTCCTGTATGAAAGGGAGCAGTGAAAGCAACGATGGATGCACCAATGTAAAGGTGATTGTGTGCTGAACAGGTCCAGCACCAGCTTTCAATCCTGGCTCTTCAGCTGTGGGAGCAGAAGCCAAACGTTCGTGCTGTACTCACTGTGCTGCTGGGCAGCTGAAAGCGACCAGCTGAGAATTTGGATTCAAATGGACTTTTAGGTATGAAACTGAGGAGAGACTGCAATGATGGTGACACCGTTGCAAAGCAGCCTGTGTGCTGAAGAGGCCCAGCACTAGCTTTCCCTGCTGGTTCTTCTGCTGTGGGAGCAGATGCCACTGTTCATTCTGTGCTGACTGTGTTGCTGCGCAGCAGAGAGCAGGCTCTGAACTGATTCCATTCAAATGCTTTTCCTGTATGAAAGGGAGCAGTGAAAGCAACGATGGATGCACCAATGTAAAGGTGATTGTGTGCTGAACAGGTCCAGCACAAGCTTTAAATCCTGACTCTTCTGCTGTGGGAGCAGAGGCCAAACGTTCGTGCTGTACTCACTGTGCTGCCTGCAGCTGAGAGCGACCAGCTGATAATTTGGATTCAAATGGACTTTTAGGTATGAAACCGAGGAGAGACTGCAATGATGGTGACACCGTTGCAAAGCAGCCTGTGTGTTGAAGAGGCCCAGCACTAGCTTTCCCTGCTGGTTCTTCTGCTGTGGGAGCAGATGCCACTGTTCTTTCTGTGCTGACTGTGTTGCTGCGCAGCAGAGAGCAGGCTCTGAACTGATTCCATTCAAATGCTTTTCCTGTATGAAAGGGAGCAGTGAAAGCAACGATGGATGCACCAATGTAAAGGTGATTGTGTGCTGAACAGGTCCAGCACCAGCTTTCCCTCCTGGCTCTTCTGCTGTGGGAGCAGAGGCCAAACGTTCGTGCTGTACTCACTGTGCTGCCTGCAGCTGAGAGAGACCAGCTGAGAATTTGGATTCAAATGGACTTTTAGGTATGAAACCGAGGAGAGACTGCAATGATGGTGACACCGTTGCAAAGCAGCCTGTGTGCTGAAGAGGCCCAGCACTAGCTTTCCCTGCTGGTTCTTCTGCTGTGGGAGCAGATGCCACTGTTCATTCTGTGCTGACTGTGTTGCTGCGCAGCAGAGAGCAGGCTCTGGACTGATTCCATTCAAATGCTTTTCCTGTATGAAAGGGAGCAGTGAAAGCAACGATGGATGCACCAATGTAAAGGTGATTGTGTGCTGAACAGGTCCAGCACCAGCTTTCAATCCTGACTCTTCTGCTGTGGGAGCAGAGGCCAAACGTTCGTGCTGTACTCACTGTGCTGCCTGCAGCTGAGAGCGACCAGCTGAGAATTTGGATTCAAATGGACTTTTAGGTATGAAACCGAGGAGAGACTGCAATGATGGTGACACCGTTGCAAAGCAGCCTGTGTGCTGAAGAGGCCCAGCACTAGCTTTCCCTGCTGGTTCTTCTGCTGTGGGAGCAGATGCCACTGTTCATTCTGTGCTGACTGTGTTGCTGCGCAGCAGAGAGCAGGCTCTGGACTGATTCCATTCCAATGGTTTTCCTGTATGAAAGGGAGCAGTGAAAGCAACGATGGATGCACCGATATAAAAGTGACTGTGTGCTGAACAGGTCCAACACCAGCTTTCCCTCCTGGCTCTTCTGCTGTGGGAGCAGAGGCCAAACGTTCGTGCTGTTCTCACTGTGCTGCTGGGCAGCTGAAAGCGACCAGCTGAGAATTTGGATTCAAATGGACTTTTAGGTATGAAACCGAGGAGAGACTGCAATGATGGTGACACCGTTGCAAAGCAGCCTGTGTGCTGAAGAGGCCCAGCACTAGCTTTCCCTGCTGGTTCTTCTGCTGTGGGAGCAGATGCCACTGTTCATTCTGTGCTGACTGTGTTGCTGCGCAGCAGAGAGCAGGCTCTGAACTGATTCCATTCAAATGCTTTTCCTGTATGAAAGGGAGCAGTGAAAGCAACGATGGATGCACCAATGTAAAGGTGATTGTGTGCTGAACAGGTCCAGCACCAGCTTTCCCTCCTGGCTCTTCTGCTGTGGGAGCAGAAGCCAAACGTTCGTGCTGTACTCACTGTGCTGCTGGGCAGCTGAAAGCGACCAGCTGAGAATTTGGATTCAAATGGACTTTTAGGTATGAAACCGAGGAGAGACTGCAATGATGGTGACACCGTTGCAAAGCAGCCTGTGTGCTGAAGAGGCCCAGCACTAGCTTTCCCTGCTGGTTCTTCTGCTGTGGGAGCAGATGCCACTGTTCATTCTGTGCTGACTGTGTTGCTGCGCAGCAGAGAGCAGGCTCTGGACTGATTCCATTCCAATGGTTTTCCTGTATGAAAGGGAGCAGTGAAAGCAACGATGGATGCACCGATATAAAAGTGACTGTGTGCTGAACAGGTCCAACACCAGCTTTCCCTCCTGGCTCTTCTGCTGTGGGAGCAGAGGCCAAACGTTCGTGCTGTACTCACTGTGCTGCTGGGCAGCTGAAAGCGACCAGCTGAGAATTTGGATTCAAATGGAGTTTTAGGTATGAAACCGAGGAGAGACTGCAATGATGGTGACACCGTTGCAAAGCAGCCTGTGTGCTGAAGAGGCCCAGCACTAGCTTTCCCTGCTGGTTCTTCTGCTGTGGGAGCAGATGCCACTGTTCATTCTGTGCTGTGTTGCTGCGCAGCAGAGAGCAGGCTCTGAACTGATTCCATTCAAATGCTTTTCCTGTATGAAAGGGAGCAGTGAAAGCAACGATGGATGCACCAATGTAAAGGTGATTGTGTGCTGAACAGGTCCAGCAGCTTTCAAGCTTTCAATCCTGACACTTCTGCTGTGGGACCGTTGCAAAGCAGCCTGTGTGCTGAAGAGGCCCAGCACTAGCTTTCCCTGCTGGTTCTTCTGCTGTGGGAGCAGATGCCAAACGACTGTGTTGCTGCGCAGCAGAGAGCAGGCTCTGAACTGATTCCATTCGCTTTTCCTGTATGAAAGGCTGTACTCACTGTGCTGCTGGGCAGCTGACTGTGCTGCCTGCAGCGACCAGCTGAGAATTTGGATTCAAATGGACTTTTAGGTATGAAACCGAGGAGAGACTGCAATGATGGTGACACCGTTGCAAAGCAGCCTGTGTGCTGAAGAGGCCCAGCACTAGCTTTCCCTGCTGGTTCTTCTGCTGTGGGAGCAGATGCCACTGTTCATTCTGTGCTGACTGTGTTGCTGCGCAGCAGAGAGCAGGCTCTGGACTGATTCCATTCAAATGCTTTTCCTGTATGAAAGGGAGCAGTGAAAGCAACGATGGATGCACCAATGTAAAGGTGATTGTGTGCTGAACAGGTCCAGCACAAGCTTTCAATCCTGACACTTCTGCTGTGGGAGCAGAGGCCAAACGTTCGTGCTGTACTCACTGTGCTGCCTGCAGCTGAGAGCGACCAGCTGAGAATTTGGATTCAAATGGACTTTTAGGTATGAAACCGAGGAGAGACTGCAATGATGGTGACACCGTTGCAAAGCAGCCTGTGTGCTGAAGAGGCCCAGCACTAGCTTTCCCTGCTGGTTCTTCTGCTGTGGGAGCAGATGCCACTCTTCGTTCTGTGCTGACTGTATTGCTGCCAGCAGAGAGCAGGCTCTGAACTGATTCCATTCAAATCCTTTTCCTGTATGAAAGGGAGCAGTGAAAGCAACGATGGATGCACCAATGTAAAGGTGATTGTGTGCTGAACAGGTCCAGCACAAGCTTTCAATCCTGACACTTCTGCTGTGGGAGCAGAGGCCAAACGTTCGTGCTGTACTCACTGTGCTGCCTGCAGCTGAGAGCGACCAGCTGAGAATTTGGATTCAAATGGACTTTTAGGTATGAAACCGAGGAGAGACTGCAATGATGGTGACACCGTTGCAAAGCAGCCTGTGTGTTGAAGAGGCCCAGCACTAGCTTTCCCTGCTGGTTCTTCTGCTGTGGGAGCAGATGCCACTGTTCATTCTGCGCTGACTGTGTTGCTGCCAGCAGAGAGCAGGCTCTGAACTGATTCCATTCCAATGGTTTTCCTGTATGAAAGTGAGCAGTGAAAGCAACGATGGATGCACCAATGTAAAGGTGATTGTGTGCTGAACAGGTCCAGCACAAGCTTTCAATCCTGGCTCTTCTGCTGTGGGAGCAGAAGCCAAACGTTCGTGCTGTACTCACTGTGCTGCTGGGCAGCTGATGCTGAAAGCGACCAGCTGAGAATTTGGATTCAAATGGACTTTTAGGTATGAAACCGAGGAGAGACTGCAATGATGGTGACACCGTTGCAAAGCAGCCTGTGTGCTGAAGAGGCCCAGCACTAGCTTTCCCTGCTGGTTCTTCTGCTGTGGGAGCAGATGCCACTGTTCATTCTGTGCTGACTGTGTTGCTGCGCAGCAGAGAGCAGGCTCTGGACTGATTCCATTCAAATGCTTTTCCTGTATGAAAGGGAGCAGTGAAAGCAACGATGGATGCACCAATGTAAAGGTGATTGTGTGCTGAACAGGTCCAGCACCAGCTTTCAATCCTGGCTCTTCTGCTGTGGGAGCAGAGGCCAAACGTTCGTGCTGTACTCACTGTGCTGCCTGCAGCTGAGAGCGACCAGCTGAGAATTTGGATTCAAATGGACTTTTAGGTATGAAACCGAGGAGAGACTGCAATGATGGTGACACCGTTGCAAAGCAGCCTGTGTGCTGAAGAGGCCCAGCACTAGCTTTCCCTGCTGGTTCTTCTGCTGTGGGAGCAGATGCCACTGTTCATTCTGTGCTGACTGTGTTGCTGCGCAGCAGAGAGCAGGCTCTGAACTGATTCCATTCAAATGCTTTTCCTGTATGAAAGGGAGCAGTGAAAGCAACGATGGATGCACCAATGTAAAGGTGATTGTGTGCTGAACAGGTCCAGCACCAGCTTTCAATCCTGGCTCTTCTGCTGTGGGAGCAGAAGCCAAACGTTCGTGCTGTACTCACTGTGCTGCTGGGCAGCTGAAAGCGACCAGCTGAGAATTTGGATTCAAATGGACTTTTAGGTATGAAACCGAGGAGAGACTGCAATGATGGTGACACCGTTGCAAAGCAGCCTGTGTGCTGAAGAGGCCCAGCACTAGCTTTCCCTGCTGGTTCTTCTGCTGTGGGAGCAGATGCCACTGTTCATTCTGTGCTGACTGTGTTGCTGCGCAGCAGAGAGCAGGCTCTGGACTGATTCCATTCCAATGGTTTTCCTGTATGAAAGGGAGCAGTGAAAGCAACGATGGATGCACCGATATAAAAGTGACTGTGTGCTGAACAGGTCCAGCACCAGCTTTCCCTCCTGGCTCTTCTGCTGTGGGAGCAGAAGCCAAACGTTCGTGCTGTACTCACTGTGCTGCTGGGCAGCTGAAAGCGACCAGCTGAGAATTTGGATTCAAATGGACTTTTAGGTATGAAACCGAGGAGAGACTGCAATGATGGTGACACCGTTGCAAAGCAGCCTGTGTGCTGAAGAGGCCCAGCACTAGCTTTCCCTGCTGGTTCTTCTGCTGTGGGAGCAGATGCCACTGTTCATTCTGTGCTGACTGTGTTGCTGCGCAGCAGAGAGCAGGCTCTGAACTGATTCCATTCAAATGCTTTTCCTGTATGAAAGGGAGCAGTGAAAGCAACGATGGATGCACCAATGTAAAGGTGATTGTGTGCTGAACAGGTCCAGCACCAGCTTTCCCTCCTGGCTCTTCTGCTGTGGGAGCAGAGGCCAAACGTTCGTGCTGTACTCACTGTGCTGCCTGCAGCTGAGAGCGACCAGCTGAGAATTTGGATTCAAATGGACTTTTAGGTATGAAACCGAGGAGAGACTGCAATGATGGTGACACCGTTGCAAAGCAGCCTGTGTGCTGAAGAGGCCCAGCACTAGCTTTCCCTGCTGGTTCTTCTGCTGTGGGAGCAGATGCCACTGTTCATTCTGTGCTGACTGTGTTGCTGCGCAGCAGAGAGCAGGCTCTGAACTGATTCCATTCAAATGCTTTTCCTGTATGAAAGGGAGCAGTGAAAGCAACGATGGATGCACCAATGTAAAGGTGATTGTGTGCTGAACAGGTCCAGCACCAGCTTTCAATCCTGACACTGCTGTTGTGGGAGGAGAAGCCAAACGGTCGTGCTGTACTCACTGTGCTGCCTGCAGCTGAGAGCGACCAGCTGAGAATTTGGATTCAAATGGACTTTTAGGTATGAAACCGAGGAGAGACTGCAATGATGGTGACACCGTTGCAAAGCAGCCTGTGTGCTGAAGAGGCCCAGCACTAGCTTTCCCTGCTGGTTCTTCTGCTGTGGGAGCAGATGCCACTGTTCATTCTGTGCTGACTGTGTTGCTGCGCAGCAGAGAGCAGGCTCTGAACTGATTCCATTCAAATGCTTTTCCTGTATGAAAGGGAGCAGTGAAAGCAACGATGGATGCACCAATGTAAAGGTGATTGTGTGCTGAACAGGTCCAGCACCAGCTTTCAATCCTGGCTCTTCTGCTGTGGGAGCAGAAGCCAAACGTTCGTGCTGTACTCACTGTGCTGCCTGCAGCTGAGAGAGACCAGCTGAGAATTTGGATTCAAATGGACTTTTAGGTATGAAACCGAGGAGAGACTGCAATGATGGTGACACCGTTGCAAAGCAGCCTGTGTGCTGAAGAGGCCCAGCACTAGCTTTCCCTGCTGGTTCTTCTGCTGTGGGAGCAGATGCCACTGTTCATTCTGTGCTGACTGTGTTGCTGCGCAGCAGAGAGCAGGCTCTGGACTGATTCCATTCAAATGCTTTTCCTGTATGAAAGGGAGCAGTGAAAGCAACGATGGATGCACCAATGTAAAGGTGATTGTGTGCTGAACAGGTCCAGCACCAGCTTTCCCTCCTGGCTCTTCTGCTGTGGGAGCAGAGGCCAAACGTTCGTGCTGTACTCACTGTGCTGCCTGCAGCTGAGAGCGACCAGCTGAGAATTTGGATTCAAATGGACTTTTAGGTATGAAACCGAGGAGAGACTGCAATGATGGTGACACCGTTGCAAAGCAGCCTGTGTGCTGAAGAGGCCCAGCACTAGCTTTCCCTGCTGGTTCTTCTGCTGTGGGAGCAGATGCCACTGTTCATTCTGTGCTGACTGTGTTGCTGCGCAGCAGAGAGCAGGCTCTGAACTGATTCCATTCAAATGCTTTTCCTGTATGAAAGGGAGCAGTGAAAGCAACGATGGATGCACCAATGTAAAGGTGATTGTGTGCTGAACAGGTCCAGCACCAGCTTTCAATCCTGACACGTCTGCTGTGGGAGCAGAGGCCAAACGTTCGTGCTGTACTCACTGTGCTGCCTGCAGCTGAGAGCGACCAGCTGAGAATTTGGATTCAAATGGACTTTTAGGTATGAAACCGAGGAGAGACTGCAATGATGGTGACACCGTTGCAAAGCAGCCTGTGTGCTGAAGAGGCCCAGCACTAGCTTTCCCTGCTGGTTCTTCTGCTGTGGGAGCAGATGCCACTGTTCATTCTGTGCTGACTGTGTTGCTGCGCAGCAGAGAGCAGGCTCTGGACTGATTCCATTCAAATGGTTTTCCTGTATGAAAGGGAGCAGTGAAAGCAACGATGGATGCACCGATATAAAAGTGACTGTGTGCTGAACAGGTCCAACACCAGCTTTCCCTCCTAGCTCTTCTGCTGTGGGAGCAGAGGCCAAACGTTCGTGCTGTACTCACTGTGCTGCTGGGCAGCTGAGAGCGACCAGCTGAGAATTTGGATTCAAATGGACTTTTAGGTATGAAACCGAGGAGAGACTGCAATGATGGTGACACCGTTGCAAAGCAGCCTGTGTGCTGAAGAGGCCCAGCACTAGCTTTCCCTGCTGGTTCTTCTGCTGTGGGAGCAGATGCCACTGTTCATTCTGTGCTGACTGTGTTGCTGCGCAGCAGAGAGCAGGCTCTGAACTGATTCCATTCAAATGCTTTTCCTGTATGAAAGGGAGCAGTGAAAGCAACGATGGATGCACCAATGTAAAGGTGATTGTGTGCTGAACAGGTCCAGCACCAGCTTTCAATCCTGGCTCTTCTGCTGTGGGAGCAGAAGCCAAACGTTCGTGCTGTACTCACTGTGCTGCCTGCAGCTGAGAGCGACCAGCTGAGAATTTGGATTCAAATGGACTTTTAGGTATGAAACCGAGGAGAGACTGCAATGATGGTGACACCGTTGCAAAGCAGCCTGTGTGCTGAAGAGGCCCAGCACTAGCTTTCCCTGCTGGTTCTTCTGCTGTGGGAGCAGATGCCACTGTTCATTCTGTGCTGACTGTGTTGCTGCGCAGCAGAGAGCAGGCTCTGAACTGATTCCATTCAAATGCTTTTCCTGTATGAAAGGGAGCAGTGAAAGCAACGATGGATGCACCAATGTAAAGGTGATTGTGTGCTGAACAGGTCCAGCACCAGCTTTCAATCCTGGCTCTTCTGCTGTGGGAGCAGAAGCCAAACGTTCGTGCTGTACTCACTGTGCTGCTGGGCAGCTGAGAGCGACCAGCTGAGAATTTGGATTCAAATGGACTTTTAGGTATGAAACCGAGGAGAGACTGCAATGATGGTGACACCGTTGCAAAGCAGCCTGTGTGCTGAAGAGGCCCAGCACTAGCTTTCCCTGCTGGTTCTTCTGCTGTGGGAGCAGATGCCACTGTTCATTCTGTGCTGACTGTGTTGCTGCGCAGCAGAGAGCAGGCTCTGAACTGATTCCATTCAAATGCTTTTCCTGTATGAAAGGGAGCAGTGAAAGCAACGATGGATGCACCGATGTAAAGGTGATTGTGTGCTGAACAGGTCCAGCACCAGCTTTCCCTCCTGGCTCTTCTGCTGTGGGAGCAGAGGCCAAACGTTCGTGCTGTACTCACTGTGCTGCTGGGCAGCTGAAAGCGACCAGCTGAGAATTTGGATTCAAATGGACTTTTAGGTATGAAACCGAGGAGAGACTGCAATGATGGTGACACCGTTGCAAAGCAGCCTGTGTGCTGAAGAGGCCCAGCACTAGCTTTCCCTGCTGGTTCTTCTGCTGTGGGAGCAGATGCCACTGTTCATTCTGTGCTGACTGTGTTGCTGCGCAGCAGAGAGCAGGCTCTGAACTGATTCCATTCCAATGGTTTTCCTGTATGAAAGGGAGCAGTGAAAGCAACGATGGATGCACCAATGTAAAGGTGATTGTGTGCTGAACAGGTCCAGCACAAGCTTTCAATCCTGGCTCTTCTGCTGTGGGAGCAGAAGCCAAACGTTCGTGCTGTACTCACTGTGCTGCTGGGCAGCTGAAAGCGACCAGCTGAGAATTTGGATTCAAATGGACTTTTAGGTATGAAACCGAGGAGAGACTGCAATGATGGTGACACCGTTGCAAAGCAGCCTGTGTGCTGAAGAGGCCCAGCACTAGCTTTCCCTGCTGGTTCTTCTGCTGTGGGAGCAGATGCCACTGTTCATTCTGTGCTGACTGTGTTGCTGCGCAGCAGAGAGCAGGCTCTGAACTGATTCCATTCAAATGCTTTTCCTGTATGAAAGGGAGCAGTGAAAGCAACGATGGATGCACCAATGTAAAGGTGATTGTGTGCTGAACAGGTCCAGCACAAGCTTTCCCTCCTGGCTCTTCTGCTGTGGGAGCAGAAGCCAAACGTTCGTGCTGTACTCACTGTGCTGCCTGCAGCTGAGAGAGACCAGCTGAGAATTTGGATTCAAATGGACTTTTAGGTATGAAACCGAGGAGAGACTGCAATGATGGTGACACCGTTGCAAAGCAGCCTGTGTGCTGAAGAGGCCCAGCACTAGCTTTCCCTGCTGGTTCTTCTGCTGTGGGAGCAGATGCCACTGTTCATTCTGTGCTGACTGTGTTGCTGCGCAGCAGAGAGCAGGCTCTGAACTGATTCCATTCAAATGCTTTTCCTGTATGAAAGGGAGCAGTGAAAGCAACGATGGATGCACCAATGTAAAGGTGATTGTGTGCTGAACAGGTCCAGCACAAGCTTTCAATCCTGGCTCTTCTGCTGTGGGAGCAGAAGCCAAACGTTCGTGCTGTACTCACTGTGCTGCTGGGCAGCTGAAGCGACCAGCTGAGAATTTGGATTCAAATGGACTTTTAGGTATGAAACCGAGGAGAGACTGCAATGATGGTGACACCGTTGCAAAGCAGCCTGTGTGCTGAAGAGGCCCAGCACTAGCTTTCCCTGCTGGTTCTTCTGCTGTGGGAGCAGATGCCACTGTTCGTTCTGTGCTGACTGTGTTGCTGCCAGCAGAGAGCAGGCTCTGAACTGATTCCATTCAAATGCTTTTCCTGTATGAAAGGGAGCAGTGAAAGCAACGATGGATGCACCAATGTAAAGGTGATTGTGTGCTGAACAGGTCCAGCACAAGCTTTCAATCCTGACACTTCTGCTGTGGGAGCAGAGGCCAAACGTTCGTGCTGTACTCACTGTGCTGCCTGCAGCTGAGAGCGACCAGCTGAGAATTTGGATTCAAATGGACTTTTAGGTATGAAACCGAGGAGAGACTGCAATGATGGTGACACCGTTGCAAAGCAGCCTGTGTGCTGAAGAGGCCCAGCACTAGCTTTCCCTGCTGGTTCTTCTGCTGTGGGAGCAGATGCCACTGTTCATTCTGTGCTGACTGTGTTGCTGCGCAGCAGAGAGCAGGCTCTGAACTGATTCCATTCAAATGCTTTTCCTGTATGAAAGGGAGCAGTGAAAGCAACGATGGATGCACCAATGTAAAGGTGATTGTGTGCTGAACAGGTCCAGCACCAGCTTTCAATCCTGGCTCTTCTGCTGTGGGAGCAGAAGCCAAACGTTCGTGCTGTACTCACTGTGCTGCTGGGCAGCTGAAAGCGACCAGCTGAGAATTTGGATTCAAATGGACTTTTAGGTATGAAACTGAGGAGAGACTGCAATGATGGTGACACCGTTGCAAAGCAGCCTGTGTGCTGAAGAGGCCCAGCACTAGCTTTCCCTGCTGGTTCTTCTGCTGTGGGAGCAGATGCCACTGTTCGTTCTGTGCTGACTGTGTTGCTGCGCAGCAGAGAGCAGGCTCTGAACTGATTCCATTCAAATGCTTTTCCTGTATGAAAGGGAGCAGTGAAAGCAACGATGGATGCACCAATGTAAAGGTGATTGTGTGCTGAACAGGTCCAGCACAAGCTTTCAATCCTGACTCTTCTGCTGTGGGAGCAGAGGCCAAACGTTCGTGCTGTACTCACTGTGCTGCCTGCAGCTGAGAGCGACCAGCTGAGAATTTGGATTCAAATGGACTTTTAGGTATGAAACCGAGGAGAGACTGCAATGATGGTGACACCGTTGCAAAGCAGCCTGTGTGCTGAAGAGGCCCAGCACTAGCTTTCCCTGCTGGTTCTTCTGCTGTGGGAGCAGATGCCACTGTTCATTCTGTGCTGACTGTGTTGCTGCCAGCAGAGAGCAGGCTCTGAACTGATTCCATTCAAATGCTTTTCCTGTATGAAAGGGAGCAGTGAAAGCAACGATGGATGCACCAATGTAAAGGTGATTGTGTGCTGAACAGGTCCAGCACAAGCTTTCAATCCTGGCTCTTCTGCTGTGGGAGCAGAAGCCAAACGTTCGTGCTGTACTCACTGTGCTGCCTGCAGCTGAGAGCGACCAGCTGAGAATTTGGATTCAAATGGACTTTTAGGTATGAAACCGAGGAGAGACTGCAATGATGGTGACACCGTTGCAAAGCAGCCTGTGTGCTGAAGAGGCCCAGCACTAGCTTTCCCTGCTGGTTCTTCTGCTGTGGGAGCAGATGCCACTGTTCATTCTGTGCTGACTGTGTTGCTGCGCAGCAGAGAGCAGGCTCTGAACTGATTCCATTCAAATGCTTTTCCTGTATGAAAGGGAGCAGTGAAAGCAACGATGGATGCACCAATGTAAAGGTGATTGTGTGCTGAACAGGTCCAGCACAAGCTTTCAATCCTGGCTCTTCTGCTGTGGGAGCAGAAGCCAAACGTTCGTGCTGTACTCACTGTGCTGCTGGGCAGCTGAGAGCGACCAGCTGAGAATTTGGATTCAAATGGACTTTTAGGTATGAAACCGAGGAGAGACTGCAATGATGGTGACACCGTTGCAAAGCAGCCTGTGTGCTGAAGAGGCCCAGCACTAGCTTTCCCTGCTGGTTCTTCTGCTGTGGGAGCAGATGCCACTGTTCATTCTGTGCTGACTGTGTTGCTGCGCAGCAGAGAGCAGGCTCTGAACTGATTCCATTCAAATGCTTTTCCTGTATGAAAGGGAGCAGTGAAAGCAACGATGGATGCACCAATGTAAAGGTGATTGTGTGCTGAACAGGTCCAGCACAAGCTTTCAATCCTGCCTCTTCTGCTGTGGGAGCAGAGGCCAAACGTTCGTGCTGTACTCACTGTGCTGCCTGCAGCTGAGAGCGACCAGCTGAGAATTTGGATTCAAATGGACTTTTAGGTATGAAACCGAGGAGAGACTGCAATGATGGTGACACCGTTGCAAAGCAGCCTGTGTGCTGAAGAGGCCCAGCACTAGCTTTCCCTGCTGGTTCTTCTGCTGTGGGAGCAGATGCCACTGTTCATTCTGTGCTGACTGTGTTGCTGCGCAGCAGAGAGCAGGCTCTGAACTGATTCCATTCAAATGCTTTTCCTGTATGAAAGGGAGCAGTGAAAGCAACGATGGATGCACCAATGTAAAGGTGATTGTGTGCTGAACAGGTCCAGCACCAGCTTTCCCTCCTGGCTCTTCTGCTGTGGGAGCAGAGGCCAAACGTTCGTGCTGTACTCACTGTGCTGCCTGCAGCTGAGAGCGACCAGCTGAGAATTTGGATTCAAATGGACTTTTAGGTATGAAACCGAGGAGAGACTGCAATGATGGTGACACCGTTGCAAAGCAGCCTGTGTGCTGAAGAGGCCCAGCACTAGCTTTCCCTGCTGGTTCTTCTGCTGTGGGAGCAGATGCCACTGTTCATTCTGTGCTGACTGTGTTGCTGCGCAGCAGAGAGCAGGCTCTGAACTGATTCCATTCAAATGCTTTTCCTGTATGAAAGGGAGCAGTGAAAGCAACGATGGATGCACCAATGTAAAGGTGATTGTGTGCTGAACAGGTCCAGCACCAGCTTTCAATCCTGACACTTCTGCTGTGGGAGCAGAGGCCAAACGTTCGTGCTGTACTCACTGTGCTGCCTGCAGCTGAGAGCGACCAGCTGAGAATTTGGATTCAAATGGACTTTTAGGTATGAAACCGAGGAGAGACTGCAATGATGGTGACACCGTTGCAAAGCAGCCTGTGTGCTGAAGAGGCCCAGCACTAGCTTTCCCTGCTGGTTCTTCTGCTGTGGGAGCAGATGCCACTGTTCATTCTGTGCTGACTGTGTTGCTGCGCAGCAGAGAGCAGGCTCTGGACTGATTCCATTCAAATGCTTTTCCTGTATGAAAGGGAGCAGTGA
Organism: Pezoporus occidentalis; assembly: GCF_034315485.1. Lineage (NCBI taxonomy): Eukaryota > Metazoa > Chordata > Aves > Psittaciformes > Psittacidae > Pezoporus > Pezoporus occidentalis. The sequence goes on from NW_026916022.1 coordinate 21,310, forward strand.
AAGCAACGATGGATGCACCAATGTAAAGGTGATTGTGTGCTGAACAGGTCCAGCACCAGCTTTCAATCCTGGCTCTTCTGCTGTGGGAGCAGAAGCCAAACGTTCGTGCTGTACTCACTGTGCTGCTGGGCAGCTGAAAGCGACCAGCTGAGAATTTGGATTCAAATGGAGTTTTAGGTATGAAACCGAGGAGAGACTGCAATGATGGTGACACCGTTGCAAAGCAGCCTGTGTGCTGAAGAGGCCCAGCACTAGCTTTCCCTGCTGGTTCTTCTGCTGTGGGAGCAGATGCCACTGTTCATTCTGTGCTGACTGTGTTGCTGCGCAGCAGAGAGCAGGCTCTGAACTGATTCCATTCAAATGCTTTTCCTGTATGAAAGGGAGCAGTGAAAGCAACGATGGATGCACCAATGTAAAGGTGATTGTGTGCTGAACAGGTCCAGCACAAGCTTTCAATCCTGGCTCTTCTGCTGTGGGAGCAGAAGCCAAACGTTCGTGCTGTACTCACTGTGCTGCTGGGCAGCTGAGAGCGACCAGCTGAGAATTTGGATTCAAATGGACTTTTAGGTATGAAACTGAGGAGAGACTGCAATGATGGTGGCACCGTTG
>NW_026916023.1:2500-31064 GCF_034315485.1 Pezoporus occidentalis
TCGATGGGAGCATCAGTGTGGTGCTGAGCAAGGTGGGGGAGGGGTGGGGGGGGATGGGGGTTATGGGGCGTATGGGGGGGATGGGAGCATGGGGGGTATGGGGGTGTGGGGGGGATGGGTGGATGGGGGTTATGGGGTCGTGGGGGGTATGGGGGGGTGGGGGGGATGGGGATTGGGGGGGATGGGGTGGTCGGGGGTTATGGGGGGATGGGGGGTATGGGGGGATGGGGGTTATGGGGGGATGGGGGGTATGGGAGCATGGGGGGGGTGGGGTGGATGGGGGGGATGGGGGGGAAGACGTGGATGGGGGCTATGGGGTGGATGGGGGTATGGGGTGTGTGGGGGGGATGGGGGGGATGGGGGTTATGGGGGGGATGGGGTGGATGGGGGTTATGGGGGGGATGGGGACAATGGGGACATGTGGGGGATGGTGGGATGGGGGCGATGGGGCCTATGGGGGCTATGGGGGGTGTGGGGCGGATGGGGTGGATGGGGGTTATGGGGGGGATGGGGACAATGGGGACATGGGGGGGATGGGGTGGATGGGGCTATGGGGGTGTGGGGAGCTATAGGGGTAGGATGGGGGTTATGGGGGGATGGAGGTTATGGGGGGGATGGGGGGTATGGGGGGTGTGGGGGGGATGGGGTGGATAGGGGCTATGGGGGGGATGGGGGCTATAGGGTGCATGTGGGCTATGGGGCATATGGGGGATATGGGGGATATGGGGCTATGGGGGGGATGGGGGCTATAGGGAGGCCTTGGAGCCATGGGGCAGAGCCGCTATGGGTCAGCCCCACCTTGTTCCCCCCCTCCAGGCCTCCGAGCTGGGCATGACCTCAGCCTTCTACAAGTACATCTTGACCACCATGGTGAGCACCTGCCCCATAGAGCCCCATAGCGCCCCATAGCCACCCCATAGCACCCCATAGCACCCCATAGAACCCCATAGCACCCCATAGAACCCCATAGCACTCCATAGAACCCCATAGCCAACCCACAGTACCCCATAGCGCCCCATAGAACCCCATAGCCACCCCATAGAACCCCATAGAACCCCATAGAACCCCATAGCGCCCCATAGCCACCCCAGAGAGCCCCATAGCCACCCCATAGAACCCCATAGAACCCCATAGAACCCCATAGAACCCCATAGAACACCATAGCCACCCCAAAGTACCCCATAGCACCCCATCGAACACCATAGCCACCCCATACTGCTCCATAGAGCCCCATAGCACCCCATAGCCACCCCAAAGTACCCCATAGCGCCCCATCGAACACCATAGCCACCCCATAGTGCTCCATAGAGCCCCATAGCACCCCATAGAACCCCATAGCATCCCATAGAACCCCATAGGGCCCCATAGAACACCATAGCACCCCATAGAACCCCATAGCGCCCCATATCCACCCCATAGAATGCCCTTAACCCCTAGAACCACCCCATAGAACCCCATAGCCACCCCATAGAATGCTGCCATAACCTCCTATAAACACCCCATGGAATGCCCCCTTAACTCCCTATAACGAACCCATAGAGACCCATAGAACCCCATAGCCACCCCATAGCACCCCATAGCCACCCTATAGCACCACATAGTGCCCCATAGCCACAACATAGCCACCCAATAGCCACCCCATAGCCACCCCATAGCACCCCATAGCACCCCATAGCGCTCCATAGAGCCCCATAGCACCCCATAACAACCCTATATCCACACCATAGCTCCCCATAGCGCCCCAAAGCACCCCATAGTCACCCCATAACAACCCATATCCACTCCATAACTACCACATAGCACCCCATAGCCACCCCATAGCCACCCTATAGCACCCCATAGACACCCCATAGCCACCCTATAGCACCCCATAGCACCCCATAGCACCCCATAGCCACCCTATAGCACCCCATAGCCACCCTATAGCACCCCATAGAACCCCATAGCACCCCATAGCACCCCATAGCCACCCCATAGCACCCCATAGCCACCCCATAGCACCCCATAGCCACCCTATAGCACCCCATAGACACCCTATAGCACCCCATAGAACCCCATAGCCACCCTATAGCACCCCTATAGCACCCCATAGACACCCATAGAACCCCATAGCCACGCTATAGCACCCCATAGCCACCCCATAGCACCCCATAGCCACCCTATAGCACCCCATAGCCACCCTATAGCACCCCATAGAACCCCATAGACACCCTATAGCACCCCATAGACACCCCATAGCACCCCATAGAACCCATGGATATCATGAACAACCCCATAGCACCCCATAGACCCCCATAGCACCCCATAGCCACCCATAGCCACCCCATAGCACCCCATAGCCACCCCATAGCCACCCCATAGCACCCCATAGACACCCCATAGGCACCCCATAGACACCCCATAGACACCCCATAGCCGCCCCATAGCGCCCCCTGGCCGTGCCCCACAGGACTTCCCGCTGCTGCGCCTGGGCTCGGCGGCGCCCAGCTCGGTGCTGGGTTTCTCCCTCTTCAACACGAGCCACCCCTTCTACCCCATAGCACCCCATAGACACCCATAGCACCCCATAGACACCCTATAGCACCCCATAGACACCCTATAGCACCCCACAGAACCCCATAGCCACCCTATAGCACCCCATAGAACCCCATAGACACCCCATAGCCACCCTATAGCACCCCATAGAACCCCATAACCACCCCATATCCACCCCATATATACCCCATAGAACCCCATAGAACCCCATAGCCACCCCATAGCGCCCCATAGCACCCCATAGAACCCCATAGCACCCCATAGCCACCCTATAGCACCCCATAGAACCCCATAGACACCCCATAGCACCCCATAGACACCCCATAGACACCCTATAGCACCCCATAGAACCCCATAGCACCCCATAGCACCCCATAGACACCCCATAGCACCCCATAGAACCCCATAGCCACCCATAGCACCCCATAGAACCCCATAGCCACCCTATAGCACCCCATAGAACCCCATAGCCACCCCATAGCACCCCATAGACCCCCCCATAGCACCCCATAGACACTCCATAGTGCCCCATAGCGCCCCATAGAACCCCGTAGCACCCCATAACCACCCCATAGCACCCCATAGACACTCCATATCCCCCCAATAGCACCCCATATCCACCCCATAACCACTCCATACCACCCCATAGCTCCCCATAGACACCCCATAGCACCCCATAGAACCCCATAACCACCCCATATCCACCCCATATATACCCCATAGAACCCCATAGAACCCCATAACCCCCCATAGCGCCCCATAGCGCCCCCTGGCCGTGCCCCACAGGACTTCCCGCTGCTGCGCCTGGGCTCGGCGGCGCCCAGCTCGGTGCTGGGTTTCTCCCTCTTCAACACGAGCCACCCGTTCTACGGCGAGTTCGAGCGCAGCCTCAACCTCTCGTGGCGCGAGAGCTGCGGGCGAAGCCCCTACCCGGGCCCCGCGGTGAGGAGATGGGAATGGGGGTGGGGAATGGGGGAGAGCAAGAGCCAATGGGGGGCATAGAAGGCAATGGGAGGCAACAAGAGCCAATGGGGGGCATAGAAGGCAATGGGAGGCAACAAGAGCCAATGGGGGGCATAGAAGGCAATGGGAGACACCAAGACCCAATGGGGGGCACCAAGACCCAATGAGGGGCCTAGAACTCAATGGGGAACATAGAAACCAATGGGGGACACCAAGACCCAATGGGAGACACCAAGACCCAATGGGAGACACCAAGACCCAATGGGGGACCTAGAAGCCAATGGGGGACACCAAGACCCAATGGGGACCTAGAAGCCAATGGGGGGCAGCAAGACCCAATGGGAGACACCAAGACACAATGGGAGACAACAAGACCCAATGAGGGACACCACGACCCAATGGGGGACCCCAAGACCCAATGGGGGGCCTTGAAGCCAATGGGGGACCTAGAAGCCAATGGGAGACACCAAGACCCAATGGGGGACATAGAAGTCAATGGGGGGCACCAAGAGCCAATGGGGGGCACCAAGACCCAATGGGGGACACCAAGACCCAATGGGGGACATAGAAGTCAATGGGGGGCACCAAGACCCAATGGGAGACACCAAGACCTAGAAACCAATGGGGGACACCAAGACCCAATGGAAGACACCAAGACCCAATGGGGGGCCTTGAAGCCAATGGGGGACCTAGAAGCCAATGGGGGACACCAAGACCCAATGGGAGACACCAAGACCCAATGGGGGACACCAAGACCCAATGGGGACCTAGAAGCCAATGGGGGGCAGCAAGACCCAATGGGAGACACCAAGACCCAATGGGAGACACCAAGACCCAATGGGGGGCCTAGAAGCCAATGGGGGACCCCAAGACCCAATGGGGGACACCAAGACCCAATGGGGGACACCAAGACCTAATGGGAGACACCAAGACCCAGTGGGGGACACCAAGACCCAATGGGGGACACCAAGACCCAGTGGGGGACACCAAGAGCCAATGGGGGACACCAAGAGCCAATGGGGGACCTAGAACTCAATGGGGGAGCTAGAAGCCAATGGGGGGCACCAAGACCCAATGGGAGACACCAAGACCCAATGGGGGACATAGAAGTCAATGGGGGGCACCAAGACCCAATGGGGGACATAGAAGTCAATGGGGGGCACCAAGAGCCAATGGGGCACACCAAGACCCAATGGGGGACCTAGAGGCCAATGGGGGATACCAAGGCCCAATGGGGGACACCAAGACCCAATGGGGGGCCTAGAACTCAATGGGGGACATAGAAGGCAATGGGGGGCACCAAGACCCAATAGGGGACACCAAGACCCAATGGGGGGCCTTGAAGCCAATGGGGGACCAAGAAGCCAATGGGAGAAACCAAGACCCAATGGGAGACACCAAGAGCCAATGGGGGACACCAAGACCCAATGGGGGCCTAGAAGCCAGTGGGGTCAGTAAGACCCAATGGGAGACACCAAGACCCAATGGGGGACATAGAAGTGAATGGGGGACACCAAGACCCAGTGGGGGACACCAAGACCCAATGAGGGACACCAAGACCCAATGAGGGACACCAAGACCCAATGGGGTACTTGAAGCCAATGGCAGGCCTAGAACTCAATGGAGGAAACCAAGACCCAATTGGAGACCCCAAGACCCAGTGGGGGACACCGAGACCCAATGAGGGACACCAACACCCAATGGGGACCTAGAATCCAACTGGGGGCACGAAGACCCAATGGGAGACACCAAGACACAATGGGGGACACCAAGACACAATGGGAGACACCAAGACACAATGGGGGGCACCAAGACCCAATGGGGGACACCAAGACACAATGGGAGACACCAAGACACAATGGGGGACACCAAGACCCAATGGGGACCTAAAACCCATTGGAAGACACCAAGACCCAATGGGGGGCACCAAGACCCAATGGGGGACACCAAGACCCAATGGGAGACACCAAGACACAATAGGGGACACCAAGACCCAATGGGGACCTAAAACCCATTGGAAGACACCAAGACACAATGGGGGACACCAAGACCCAATGGGGGACAAAAGACCCAATGGGGGCCCTAGAAGCCAATGGGAGACAGCAAGACCCAATGGGGGACATAGAATCCAATGGGGGACCCAAAAGCCAATGGGGGACTGCAAGACCCAATGGGGGACACCAAGACCCAGTGGGAGACCCCAAGACAGAATGGGGGACACTGAGACCCAATGGGAGACACCGAGACCCAATGGGGCCCTAGAGCTCAATGGGGGACATAGAAGCCAGTGGGGGACCCCAAGACCCAATAGAAGGCACCAAGACCCAATGGGGGCGATAGAACCCAATGGGGGACACCAAGACCCAATGGGGGCCTAGAACTCAATGGGGGCGATAGAACCCAATGGGGGACACCAAGACCCAACGGGGGACACCAAGAGCCAATGGGGGACACCAAGACCCAATAGAAGGCACCAAGACCCAATGGGGGACATAGAAGCCAATGGGAGACAGCAAGACCCAATGTGGGGTTAGAAGCCAATGGTGGACACCAAGACCCAATGGGGGACCTAGAAGCCAATGGGGGACCCAAAGGCCAATGGGGGGCGCCAAGACCCAATTGGGGGACCTAGAAGCCAATGGGGGGCAGCAAGACCCAACGTGAGACATGGAACCCAATAGGCGATGCCAAGACCCAATGGGGGACACCAAGACGCAATGGGGGACCCCAGAACCCAATAGGCAACACCAAGACCCAATAGGAGACACCAAGACCCAATGGGGGGCAGCAATACCCAGTGGGGGACACCAAGACCCAATGGGGGGCCTTGAAGCCAATGGGGGACCTAGAAGCCAATGGGGGACACCAAGACCCAATGGGAACCCAGATCCTGTCTCTCCATCTCCCCCCACCCCACATCCGCTAAACTCCCATCCCCCACACCCCCAACCCATCCTTTGCCCACCCCCCGAATCCCCTCCCCACCCCCCACCCCTCCCCCACCCCCCATCCCATCCCACCCCACCTCACCCCTCCCCCACCCCCTACATCCCCTCCCCCACCCCCCACCTACCCACCCCTCCCCCCATCCCATCCCACCCCACCCCTCCCCCACCCCCTACATCCCCTCCCCCATCCCATCCCACCCTCCCCCCACCCCTCCCCTTTCCCACCCCCACATCCCATCTTTTCCCCTCCCCCAACCCCCACCCCATCCCCTCCCCTTCCCCTCCCCCACCCCATCCCTCCCCTCCCCCAAACACCACCCCACCCTTCCCCCACCCCATCCCACCCCTCCCCCCACCCCTCCCCTCTCCCAACCCCCACATCCCATCCCCTCCCCCTCCCCCCCATCCCTAACCCTAACCCTAACCCATCCCCACATCCTCTCCCCTCCCCCCATCCCATCCCATCCCATCCCATCCCTCCCCTCCCCCACCCCCCACATCCCCCTCCCCCACCCCATCCCACCCTTCCCCCACCCCTCCCCTTTCCCACCCCCACATCCCATCCCTCCCCCTCCCCCAACCCCCACCCCATCCCCTCCCCTTCCCCTCCCCCACCCCATCCCACCTTCCCCCCCCCCACATCCCCTCCCCTCCCTCAACCCCAAATCCCATCCCCTCCCCCCACCCCCCCATTCCTCCCCTCCCCCACCCCCCACATCCAACCTCCTCCCCCACCCCCCATTCCTCCCCTCCCCCACCCCCTCCATCCCCTCCCCCACCCCCCATGCCCCTCCCCCCCCCCAGCTCTCAGCCGCTCTCCTCTTCGACGCCGTGCACGTGGTGGTCGGCGCCGTTCGCGCCCTCAACCGGAGCCAGGAGGTTGGGGGTCGCGCCCTGGCCTGCACCGCGCCGGGCATCTGGGCCCCGGGTACCAGCCTCATGAACTACCTGCGCATGGTGAGAGCTGTGGGGCGGATATGGGGCGGCTATGGGGGCTATGGGGCGGATATGGGGTGGCTATGGGGTGGATATGGGGCGGATATGGGGTGGCTATGGGGTGGCTATGGGTGGCTATGGGGGCTATGGGGGCTATGGGGGGCCTATGGGGTGGCTATGGGGGCTATGGGGCGGATATGGGGTTCAATGGGTGGCTATGGGGCGGCTATGGGGCGGATATGGGGTGGCTATGGGGCGGCTATGGGGGCTATGGGGTTCAATGGGTGGCTATGGGGTGGCTATGGGGGCTATGGGGTTCAATGGGTGGCTATGGGGTGGCTATGGGGTGGCTATGGGGCGGCTATGGGGGCTATGGGGTTCAATGGGTGGCTATGAGGCGGCTATGGGGGCTATGGGGTGGCTATGGGGTGGCTATGGGGCGGATATGGGGTTCAATGGGTGGCTATGGGGGCTATGGGGGGCCTATGGGGTGGCTATGGGGGCTATGGGGCGGATATGGGGCAGATATGGGGTGGCTATGTGGTGGATATGGGGGCTATGGGGCGGATATGGGGCGGCTATGGGGCAGCTATGGGGTTCAATGGGTGGCTATGTGGAGGCTATGGGGTTCAATGTGTGGCTATGGGGCGGCTAAGGGGGCTATGGGGTGGCTATGGGGTGGCTATGGGGCGGCTATGGGGTTCAATGGGTGGCTATGGGGGCTATGGGGGGCCTATGGGGTGGCTATGGGGGCTATGGGGCGGATATGGGGCAGATATGGGGTGGCTATGTGGTGGATATGGGGGCTATGGGGCGGATATGGGTGGCTATGGGGCAGCTATGGGGTTCAATGGGTGGCTATGTGGAGGCTATGGGGTTCAATGTGTGGCTATGGGGCGGCTAAGGGGTGGCTATGGGACTCAATGGAGGCTACAGGGATCAATGGGTGGCTATGGGGAGGCTATGGGGCGGCTATGGGGGCTATGGGGCGGCTATGGGGTGGCTATGGGGCGGCTATGGGGCGGCTATGGGGCGGCTATGGGGCGGCTATGGGGTTCAATGGGTGGCTATGGGGTGGCTATGGGGTTCAATGGGTGGCTATGGGGCGGCTATGGGGGCTATGGGGCGGCTATGGGGTTCAATGGGTGGCTATGGGGCGGATATGGGGTGGATATGGGGTGGATATGGGGCGGCTATGGGGGCTATGGGGTTCAATGGGTGGCTATGGGGCGGATATGGGGCGGATATGGGGTGGATATGGGGTGGCTATGGGGGCTATGGGGTTCAATGGGTGGCTATGGGGCGGCTATGGGTGGCTATGGGGTTCAATGGGTGGTTATGGGGTTCAATGGGTGGCTATGGGGCGGCTATGGGTGGCTATGGGGTTCAATGGGTGGTTATGGGGATCAATGGGTGGCTATGGGGTGGCTATGGGGGCTATGGGGTTCAATGGGTGGTTATGGGGTTCAATGGGTGGCTATGGGGCGGATATGGGGCGGATATGGGGGCTATGGGGTTCAATGGGTGGCTATGGGGTTCAATGGGTGGCTATGGGGCGGCTATGGGGCGGCTATGGGGCGGATATGGGGGCTATGGGGATCAATGGGTGGCTATGGGGATCAATGGGTGGCTATGGGGCGGATATGGGGTTCAATGGGTGGCTATGGGGATCAGTGGGTGGCTATGGGGCGGCTATGGGTGGCTATGGAGCAGCTATGGGGTGGCTATGGGGTTCAATGGGTGGCTATGGGGCGGCTATGGGGCGGTTATGGAGCGGCTATGGGGCGGCTATGGGGTTCAATGGGTGGCTATGGGGCGGATATGGGGCGGCTATGGGGTTCAATGGGTGGCTATGGGGCGGCTATGGGTGGCTATGGGGTTCAGTGGGTGGCTATGGGGCGGCTATGGGGTGGCTATGGGGCGGCTATGGGGTGGCTATGGATATGGGGCGGCTATGGGGTGGCTATGGGGTGGCTATGGGGCGGCTATGGGGTGGCTATGGGGGCTATGGGGTTCAATGGGTGGCTATGGGGCGGATATGGGGCGGATATGGGGGCTATGGGGTTCAATGGGTGGCTATGGGGTTCAATGGGTGGCTATGGGGCGGCTATGGGGCGGATATGGGGCGGATATGGGGGCTATGGGGATCAATGGGTGGCTATGGGGATCAATGGGTGGCTATGGGGCGGCTATGGGGTTCAATGGGTGGCTATGGGGTTCAATGGGTGGCTATGGGGCGGCTATGGGGGCTATGGGGCAGCTATGGGGTGGCTATGGGGTTCAATGGGTGGCTATGGGGCGGCTATGGGGCGGTTATGGAGCGGCTATGGGGCGGCTATGGGGTTCAATGGGTGGCTATGGGGGCTATGGGGGGCCTATGGGGTGGCTATGGGGCAGCTATGGGGTGGATATGGGGCAGCTATGGGGCAGCTATGGGGCAGCTATGGGGCGCTATGGGGCGGCTATGGGGCGGCTATGGGGTTCAATGTGTGGCTATGGGGCGGCTAAGGGGTGGCTATGGGACTCAATGGAGGCTACAGGGATCAATGGGTGGCTATGGGGAGGCTATGGGGCGGCTATGGGGCGCCTATGGGGCGGGTATGGGGTGGCTATGGGGGCTATGGGGCGGCTATGGGGCGGCTATGGGGCGGCTATGGAGCGGCTATGGGGTTCAATGGGTGGCTATGGGGTGGCTATGGGGTTCAATGGGTGGCTATGAGGCGGCTATGGGGCGGCTATGGTGGCTATAGGGGCTATGGGGGCTATGGGGGCTATGGGGTTCAATGGGTGGCTATGGGGCGGATATGGTGCGGATATGGGGTGGATATGGGGCGGCTATGGGGGCTATGGGGTTCAATGGGTGGCTATGGGGGCTATGGGGTGGCTATGGGGGGGCTATGGGGGCTATGGGGCGGATATGGGGTGGCTATGGGGGCTATGGGGGCTATGGGGATCAATGGGGGGCTATGGGGATCAATGGGTGGCTATGGGGCGGCTATGGGTGGCTATGGGGTTCAATGGGTGGCTATGGGGATCAGTGGGTGGCTATGGGGCGGCTATGGGGCGGTTATGGGGCTCAATGGCGGCTATGGGTATCAATGGGTGGCTATGGGGTTCAATGGGTGGCTATGGGGATCAATGGGTGGCTATGGGGCGGCTATGTGGTTCAATGGGCGGCTATGGGGCGTCTATGGGGTGCCTATGGGGCGGCTATGGGGTTCAATGGGTGGCTATGGGGCGGCTATGGGTGGCTATGGGGGCTATGGGGGCTATGGGGTGCCTATGGGGCAGCTATGGGGTGGCTATGGGGGCTATGGGGTTCAATGGGTGGCTATGGGGATCAATGGGTGGCTATGGGGCGGCTATGCGGTTCAATGGGTGGCTATGGGGCGGCTATGGGGCATCTATGGGGGCTATGGGGTGCCTATGGGGCGGCTATGGGGCGGCTATGGGGGCAATGGGGTGCCTATGGGGTGGCTATGGGGCGGCTATGGGGTTCAATGGGTGGCTATGGGGTTCAATTGGTGGCTATGGGGTTCAATGGGTGGCTATAGGATTCAATGAGTGGCTATGGGGCGGCTATGGGGTTCAATGGGTGGCTATGGGGTTCAATGGGTGGCTGTGGGGCTTAATAGAGGTCTATGGGGATCAATGGGTGGCTATGGGGTTCAATGGGTGGCTGTGGGGCTCAATAGAGGTCTATGGGGATCAATGGGTGGCTATGGGGTTCAATGGGTGGCTATGGGGCTCAATGGAGGTCTATGGGGATCAATGGGTGGCTATGGGGCTTAACTGGAGCTATGGGGATCACTGGGTGGGTCTGGGGCTCAGTGGGGCTCTATGGGGCTCAATGGGGGCTTATGGGGCTCAGTGGGGCTCAGTGGGGGCCTATGGGGATCAATGGGGACCTATGGGGCTGAAGTGGTGCTATGGGATTCAGTGGGGGCCTATGGGATTCAATGGGGGTCTATGGGTCTCAATGGGTGGCTATGGGGCTCAATGGGTGGCCATGGGGCTGAAGTGGTGCTATGGGGTTCAATGGGGCCCTATTGGGATCAGTGGGTAGCTCTGGGGCTCAGTGGGCGGCTATGGGGCTCAGTGGGGCTCAATGGGGGTCAATGGGTGGCTATGGGATTCAATGGGTGGCTATGGGGCTGAACTGGTGCTATGGAGCTCAGTGGGGGCCTATGGGGCTGAACTGGTGCTATGGGGTTCAATGGGAGCCTATGGGGCTCAATGGGTGGCTCTGGCGCTCAATTGGCGGCTATGGGGCTCAATGGGTGGCTATGGGGCTCAATGGGTGGCTATGGGGCTGAACTGGTGCTATGAGGTTTAATGGGGGCCTATGGGGCTCAGTGGGGGCTTATGGGGCTCAATGGGTGGCTATGGGGTTCATTGTGTTGCTATGGGGCTCAATGGAGGCTATGGGGCTCAATGGGTGGCTATGGGGCTGAACTGATGCTACGGGGTTCAACGGGGGCCTATGGGGTTCAATGGGTGGCTACGGGGCTGAAGTTGTGCTATGGGGATCAATGGGCGGCTATGGGGCTCAATGGAGGCTATGGGGCTCAATGGGGGAGTATAGGGCTTAATGGGGGCTATGGGGACCAATGGGTGGCTGTGGGGCTCAGTGGGGATTAATGGGGATCAATGGGTGGCTATGGGTCTCAGTGGGCGGCTATGGGTCTCAATGGAGGGCCTATGGGGCTCAATGGATTCTATGGAGCTGACCTGGTGCTATGGGGCTCAATGGGTGGCTATGGGGATCAATGAATGGCTCTGGGAATCAATGGGTGGCTATGGGTCTCAGTGGGCAGCTATGGGGCTCAATGGAGGGCCTATGGGGCTCAATGGGGTCCTATGGAGCTGACCTGGTGCTATGGGGCTCAATGGGGTCCTATGGGGCTCAATGGGTGGCTATGGGGATCAATGGATGGCTCTGGGGATCATTGCGTGGCTATGGGTCTCAGTGGGCAGCTATGGGGCTCAATGGGGTCCTATGGGGCTCAATGGGGGCCTATGGAGCTGACCTGGTGCTATGGGGCTCAATGGGGTCCTATGGGGCTCAATGGGGGCCTATACAGCTGACTTGGTGCTATGGGGCTCAATGGGGTCCTATGGGGCTCAATGGGTGGCTATGGGGATCAATGGATGGCTCTGGGGATCATTGCGTGTCTATGGGTCTCAGCGGGCAGCTATGGGGCTCAATGGGGGCCTATGGGGCTCAATGGGGGCCTATGGAGCTGACCTGGTGCTATGGGGCTCAATGGGGTCCTATGGGGCTCAACGGGTGGCTCTGGGGCTGAACTGCTGCTTATGGGGCTCAATGGAGGTCTACGGGGTCCAAAAAACCACCCCTTGGAGGACCCCGAACCCTTCGCGGGAGCTGTCCCCACATGTGTGGGGCAGGTTGGGGGGTGCCCCACAACCTCTGTCCCCCCCCACAGGTGGAGTACGATGGCTTGACGGGGCGCATCGAGTTCAACAGCAAGGGCCAGAGGACCAACTACACCCTCCACGTGCTGGAGAAGGGGCGCGATGGGCACCGCGAGGTCAGGCCTGCCCCACTTCCGCCCCACTTCCGCCCCACGGCTGCCCCACGGCTGCCCCATGCTCCCGTCCCCGTCCCCGTCCCCCCCCACAGGTGGGTGTGTGGTACTCCAATAGGACCTTGGCCATGGACGCCGCCACCTTGGCCGTCAACGCCTCCGATAGCTTGGCCAACAAGACCCTCATCATCACCACCATCCTGGTGAGTGGGGCTGGCGCAGCCCCATTGAGGGGGGCTGTTGGCATCTATGGGGCTGCTTCTGCTCCTGGTGGGGCTCTGGAACTTGGGGGAGGGGGGGGGAAGTCACCGGGGGTCTTCGGTTGGGGTCTCCGTTGGGGTTTGGGTTGGGTTGTCCATTGGGGGTCTCCATTGGGGTCGTCTTGGGGTCTCCGTTGGGTTGTCCATTGGGTTCTCCATTGGGGGTCTCCATTGGGTTGTCCATTAGGTTCTCCATTGGGGTCGTCTTGGGGTCTCCATTGGGTTCTCCATTGGGTTGTCCATTGGGGTCATCTTGGGGTCTCCATTGGGTTGTCCATTGGGTTCTCCATTGGGGTTCTCCATTGGGTTCTCCATTGGGGTCATCTTGGGGTCTCCATTGGGTTGTCCATTGGGTTCTCCATTGGGGTTCTCCATTGGGTTCTCCATTGGTGTCATCTTGGGGTCTCCATTGGGTGTTCCATTGGGTTGTCCATTGGGTTTACCCTTGGGTTCTCCATTGGGTTCTCCATTGGTGTCGTCTTGGGGTCTCCATTGGGTTGTCCATTGGGTTCTCCATTGGGGTTCTCCATTGGGTTCTCCATTGGTGTCATCTTGGGGTCTCCATTGGGTTCTCCATTGGGGTCGTCTTGGGGTCTCCATTGGGTTGTCCATTGGGTTTACCCTTGGGTTATCCATTGGGTTGTCCATTAGGTTGTCCATTGGGTTCTCCATTGTTGTTGTCTTGGGGTCTCCATTGGGTTCTCCATTGGGTTCTCCATTGGGTTCACCCTTGGGTTCTCCCTTGGGTTCTCCATTGGGTTCTCCATTGGGGTCATCTTGGGGTCTCCATTGGGTTCACTCTTGGGTTCTCCATTGGGCTCATCCTTGGGTTCTCCATTGGGTCCTTGTGTTCTCCATTGGGATCTCACGGGGTACCTCCATTGGGCTCCCCATTGGGTTCCTCTTGGGTTCTCCATTGGGTTCCCCTTTGTGCTCCCCATTGCGATCTCATGGGGTATCTCCATTGGGCTCTCCATTGGGTTCCTCTTGGGTTCTCCATTGGGTCCTCCTTGGGTTCTCCATTGGGTTCCTCTTGAGGTCTCCATTGTGATCTCATGGGGTATCTCCTTTGGGTTCTCCATTGGGTTCCTCTTGGTTTCCCCATTGCGATCTCATGGGGTATCTCCATTGGGTTCTCCATTGGGTTCCTCTTTGGTTCTCCATTGGGTTCCTCTTGGGTTCTCCATTGGGTTCCTCTTGGGTTCTCCATTGGGTTCCTCTTGGGCTCTCCACTGGGATCCCCTTTGTGCTCCCCATTGCGATCTCATGGGGTATCTCCTCTGGGCTCTCCATTGGGTTCCTCTTGGGTTCTCCATTGGGTTCCTCTTTGGTTCTCCATTGGGTTCCTCTTGGGTTCTCCATTGGGTTCCTCTTGGGTTCTCCATTGGGTTCCTCTTGGTCTTGCCATTGGGTTCCTCTTGGGTTCTCCATTGGGTTCCTCTTGGGCTCTCCATTGGGTTCCTCTTGGGCTCTCCAATGGGTTCCTCTTGGGTTCCCCATTGCGATCTCATGGGGTATCTCCACTGGGTTCTCCATTGGGTTCCTGTTGGGTTCTCCATTGGGTTCCCCTTTGTGCTCTCCATTGCGATCTCATGGGGTACCTCCATTGGGCTCCTCTTGGGTTTTCCATTGGGTTCCTCTTGGGTTCTCCATTGGGTTCCTCTTGGGCTCTCCATTGGGTTTCTCTTGGGCTCTCCATTGGGTTCCTCTTGGGCTCTCCATTGGGTTCCTCTTGGGCTCTCCATTGGGTTCCTCTTGGGCTCTCCATTGGGTTTCTCTTGAGTTCTCCATTGGGTTCCTCTTGGGCTCTCCACTGGAATCCCCTTTGTGCTCTCCATTGCCTCCCTCTTGCCTTCCCCATCGCTCCAACCTCTCCATCCTCCCTCTCCCGTGCCCGTCCCCATCCCTTCCCAATCCCACCCCATAGGAGAACCCCTACGTGATGCGGGTGGGGGGCGCGGGCGGCCCCGAGCGCTACGAGGGCTTCTGCGTGGACATGCTGCAGGAGCTTGCCGGGCTCCTCAAGTTCCGCTTCCACATCAAGCTGGTGGAGGACGGGCTCTATGGGGCCCCCGAGCCCAATGGGTCCTGGACCGGCATGGTGGGAGAGCTCATCAATAGGGTATGGGGGGCAACGGGGGCCCGGGGGGGGGGGGGGCATCTTAGGGGGGTTTGAGGTCATCTTAGGGGGGTTTGGGGGCATCTTAGGGGGGGTTGAGGGCATCTTATGGTGGTTTGAGGGCATCTTATGGGGGTTTGAGGGCATCTTAGGGGAGTTTTAGGGCATCTTATGGGGGTTTGGGGGATCTTATGGGGGTTTGAGGGCATATTAGGGGGTTTGAGGGCATATTAGTGGGTTTGAGGGCATCTTATGGGGGTTGAGGGCAGCTTGTAGGGGTTTGAGGGCATCTTACGGGGGTTTGGGGGCATCTTATGGGAGTTTGTGTGCATATTAGGGTGTTTGAGGGCATCTTATCGGGGTTGAAGGCATCTTATGGGGTTTGAGGGCATCTTAAGGGGGGTTTGGGGGCATCTTAAGGGGGTTTGAGGGCATCTTAGGGGGGTTTGAGGGCATCTTATGGGGGTTTGAGGGCATCTTATGGGGGTTTGAGGGCATCTTATGGGGGTTGAGGGCATCTTATGGGGGTTTGAGGGCATCTTAAGGGGGTTTGAGGGCATCTTAGGGGGGTTTGAGGTCATCTTAGGGGGGTTTGGGGGCATCTTAGGGGGGGTTGAGGGCATCTTATGGTGGTTTGAGGGCATCTTATGGTGGTTTGAGGGCATCTTAGGGGGGTTTATGGGCATCTTAGGGGGGTTGGGGGCATTTAGTATGGGTTTGGGGGCATCTTATGGGGTTTGAGGGCATCTTATGGGGGTTTGAGGGCATCTTGTAGGGGTTTGAGGGCATCATATGGGGGTTTGGGGGCATCTTAGGGCGGTTTGGGGCATTTAGTATGGGTTTGGGGCCATCTAATACAGGTTTTGAGGTAACACATGGGGGTTTGAGGGCATCTTATGGGGGTTTGAGGGCATCTTGGGGCGGTTTGAGTGCATCTTAGAGGGGGTTGAAGGCATCTATGGGGGGGTTGGGCCATATTAAGGGGGTTCGGGGTCATCTTATGGGGGTCTTGAGGGAATCTTAAGTGGGTTTGAGGGCATCTTAAGCAGGTTTAGGGGCATCTTAAGGGGGTTTGAGGGCATCTTAGAGGGGGTTTGAGGGCATCTTAAGGGGGTTTGAGTGCATCTTAGGGGGGTTGAGGGTATCTTAAGTGGGTTTGAGGGTATTTTAGGGGGTTTGAGCGCATCTTAAGGGAGTTGAGGGCATCTTAAGTGGGTTTGAGGGTATTTTAGGGGGTTTGAGCGCATCTTAAGAGAGTTGAGGGCATCTTAAGTGGGTTTGAGGGTATTTTAGGAGGTTTGAGGGCATCTTATGGGGGGTTTGGGGGCATCTTAAGGGGGTTTGGGGGCATCTTAAGTGGGTTTGAGGGCATCTTAGGGGGGTTTGAGGGCATCTTATGGGGGTTTGGGGGCATCTTATGGGGGTTTGTGTGCATATTAGGGTGTTTGAGGGCATCTTATCGGGGTTGAGGGCAACTTATGGGGTTTGAGGGCATCTTGAGGGCATCTTATGGGGGGTTTGAGGGCATCTTATGGGGGTTTGAGGGCATCTTATGGGGGTTTGGGGGCATCTTATGGGAGTTTGTGTGCATATTAGGGTGTTTGAGGGCATCTTATCGGGGTTGAGGGCATCTTATGGGGTTTGAGGGCATCTTAAGGGGGGTTTGGGGGCATCTTAAAGGGGTTTGAGGGCATCTTATGGGGTTTGAGGGCATCTTACGGGAGTTTGGGGGCATCTTAGGGGGGTTTGAGGGCATCTTATGGGGGTTTGGGGGCATCTTATGGGGGTTTGGGGGCGTCTTATGGGGGTTTGGGGGCATCTTAGGGGGTTTTGGGGGCATCTTATGGGCGTTTGTGTGCATTTTAGGGGGTTTGAGGGCATTTTATGGGGGTTGAGGGCATCTTATGAGGTTTTGGGCATCTTAGGGGGGGTTGAAGGCATCTTAAGAGGGTTTGAGGGCATCTTAAGGGGGATTGAGGTCATCTTATTGGGCTTGAGGGCACCTTGGGGGGGGTGAGGGCATTTTAAGTGGGTTTGAGGGCATCTTATGGGCGTTTGAGGGCATCTTAGGGGGGTTTGGGGGCATCTTAGGGGGCTTTGGGGGCATCTTATGGGAGTTTGTGTGCATATTAGGGGGTTTGAGGGCATCTTATCGGGGTTGAGGGCATCTTACGGGGTTTGAGGGCATCTTAAGGGGGTTTGAGGGCATCTTATGGGGGTTTGAGGGCATCTTATGGGGGTTTGAGGGCATCTTAGGGGGGTTTGAGGGCATCTTATGGGGGTTTGGGGGCATCTTATGGGGGTTTGAGGGCATATTAGGGGGTTTGAGGGCATATTAGTGGGTTTGAGGGCATCTTATGGGGGTTGAGGGCAGCTTGTAGGGGTTTGAGGGCATCTTACGGGGGTTTGGGGGCATCTTATGGGAGTTTGTGTGCATATTAGGGTGTTTGAGGGCATCTTATCGGGGTTGAGGTCATCTTATGGGGTTTGAGGCCATCTTAAGGGGGGTTTGGGGGCATCTTAAGGGGGTTTGAGGGCATCTTAGGGGGGTTTGAGGGCATCTTATGGGGGGTTTGGGGGCATCCTAAGGGGGTTTGAGGGCATCTTATGGGGGTTTGAGGGCATCTTATGGGGGTTTGAGGGCATTTTAAGGGGGTTTGAGGGCATCTTAGGGGGGTTTGAGGTCATCTTAGGGGGGTTTGGGGGCATCTTAGGGGGGGTTGAGGGCATCTTAGGGGGGTTTGAGGGCATCTTATGGGGGTTTGGGGTTTCTTGGACCATTTAATAGGGGGTTTTGGGGTTGCCTTGGGGCACCCCCTTCCATGCCCCCCATTGTGTGTCCCCCCCACCCCATAGAAAGCCGACCTGGCCGTGGCCGCCTTCACCATCACGGCGGAGCGGGAGAAGGTCATCGACTTCTCGAAGCCCTTCATGACGCTGGGGATCAGCATCCTCTACCGGGTGCACATGGTACGGGGTAGGGCCATGGGGGTCCGTAGGGGGATTAAGGGGGGAGCCGCACATGGGTGCCACCATGGGGGTCTCATGCTGTGTCCCCACAGGGCCGCAAGCCGGGGTATTTCTCCTTCCTAGACCCCTTCTCGCCAGCGGTGTGGTTCTTCATGCTCCTCGCCTACCTGGCCGTGAGCTGCGTCCTCTTCTTGGCTGCCAGGTGATGCGCCCCGGTAGGGACATCCCATAATAGCACCACAGTATGGGCATCCCGTAATGAACCTCAATAGGGATATCCCATAATAGCACCCCAATATAGACATCCAGTAATGCACCCCAATAGGGACATCCCATAATAGCACCCCAGTAGGGGCATCCCGTAATGAACCTCAATAGGGATATCCCATAATAGCACCCCAATACAGGCATCCCATAATGCACCCCAACAGGGACATCCCATAATAGCACCCCAGAAGGGGCATCCCGTAATGAACCTCAATGGGGATATCCCATAATAGCACCCCGATATAGACATACAGTAATGCACTCCAATAGGGACATCCCATAATAGCACCCAAGAGGGGCATCCCATAATGAAGCCTAATAGGGACATCCCATAATGCACCCCAACAGGGACACCCCATAATAGCACCCAATAGGGACATCCCATAATAGCACCCCAATAGGGATATCCTATAATAGCACCCAATAGGGACATCCCATAATAGCACCCAATAGGGGCATCCCATAATGCACCCCAATAGGGACATCCCATAATAGCACCCCAATAGGGACATCCCATAATGCACCCCAATAGGGACATCCCATAATAGAACCCCATTAGGGATATCCCATAATGAACCTCAATAGGGATATCCCATAATAGCACCCCAATAGGAGATCCTGGAGCACCCATTGGGGTCAATGATGGGGTTCAAGGAGCACCCATTGGGGTCAACGATGGGGTTCAAGGAGCTCCCATTGGGGTCAATGATGGGATTTGGGGGTCCTGGAGCACCCATTGGGGTCAACGATGGGATTTGGGGGTCCTGGAGCACCCACTGGGGTCAATGATGGGGTTCAAGGAGCACCCATTGGGGTCAACGATGGGGTTGAAGGAGCACCCATTGGGGTCAATGATGGGGTTCAAGGAGCACCCATTGGGGTCAATGATGGGGTTCAAGGAGCACCCATTGGGGTCAATGATGGGGTTCAAGGAGCTCCCATTGGGGTCAACGATGGGGTTGAAGGAGCACCCATTGGGGTCAACGAGTTCAAGGAGCACCCATTGGGGTCAACAATGCGGTTCAAGGAGCGCCCATTGGGGTCAACGATGGGGTTCAAGGAGCACCCATTGGGGTCAACGATGGGGTTCAAGGAGCACCCATTGGGGTCAACGATGGGGTTCAAGGAGCACCCATTGGGGTCAATGATGGGGTTCAAGGAGCACCCATTGGGGTCAATGATGGGGTTCAAGGAGCACCCATTGGGGTCAATGATGGGGTTCAAGGAGCACCCATTGGGGTCAACGATGGGGTTCAAGGAGCACCCATTGGGGTCAATGATGGGGTTCAAGGAGCACCCATTGGGGTCAACGATGGGGTTCAAGGAGCACCCATTGGGGTCAACGATGGGGTTCAAGGAGCACCCATTGGGGTCAATGATGGGGTTCAAGGAGCACCCATTGGGGTCAACGATGGGGTTCAAGGAGCTCCCATTGGGGTCAATGATGGGGTTCAAGGAGCACCCTTTGGGGTCTATGATGGGGTTCAAGGAGCACCCATTGGGGGATGGGGTTCAAGGAGCACCCATTGGGGTCATCAAGGATGGGGTTCAACGAGCACCCATTGGGGTCAATGATGGGGTTCAAGGAGCACCCATTGGGGTCAATGATGGGGTTCAAGGAGCACCCATTGGGGTCAATGATGGGGTTCAAGGAGCACCCATTGGGGTCAATGATGGGGTTCAAGGAGCACCCATTGGGGTCAATGATGGGGTTCAAGGAGCACCCATTGGGGTCAATGATGGGGTTCAAGGAGCACCCATTGGGGTCAATGATGGGGTTCAAGGAGCACCCATTGGGGTCAACGATGGGGTTCAAGGAGCACCCATTGGGGTCAATGATGGGGTTTGGGGGTCCTGGAGCTCCCATTGGGGTCAACGATGGGGTTGGGGTGGGGGTCAAGGAGCACCCATTGGGGTCAATGATGGGGTTCAAGGAGCACCCATTGGGGTCAATGATGGGGTTCAAGGAGCACCCATTGGGGTCAATGATGGGGTTTGGAGCTCCAGCACCACCCATTGAGGTCAACAATGGGGTTCAAGGAGCACCCATTGGGGTCAATGATGGGGTTCAAGGAGCACCCATTGGGGCCGATGATGGGATTTTGGGGTCCTGGAGCACCCATTGGGGTCAACGATGGGGTTCAAGGACCACCCATTGGGGTCAATGATGGGGTTCAAGGAGCACCCATTGGGGTCAATGATGGGGTTTGGGGGTCCTGGGGCACCCATTGGGGTCAATGATGGGGTTCAAGGAGCACCCATTGGGGTCAATGATGGGATTTGGGGGTCCTGGAGCAGCCATTGGGGTCAATGATTGGATTCAAGGAGCACCCATTGGGGTCAATGATGGGGTTCAAGGAGCACCCATTGGGGTCAATGATGGGGTTCAAGGAGCACCCATTGGGGTCAATGATTGGATTCAAGGAGCACCCATTGGGGTCAATGATGGGGTTCAAGGAGCACCCATTGGGGTCAATGATGGGGTTCAAGGAGCACCCATTGGGGTCAATGATGGGGTTCAAGGAGCACCCATTGGGGTCAACGATGTGGTTTGGGGTGTCTTGGAGCACCCATTGGGGTCAATGATTGGGTTTGGGGGTCCTGGAGCACCCATTGGGGTCAATGATGGGGTTCAAGGAGCACCCATTGGGGTCAATGATGGGGTTTGGGGGTCCTGGAGCACCCATTGGGGTCAATGATGGGGTTCAAGGAGCACCCATTGGGGTCAATGATGGGGTTCAAGGAGCACCCATTGGGGTCAACGATGGGGTTCAAGGAGCACCCATTGGGGTCGATGATGGGGTTCAAGGAGCACCCATTGGGGTCGATGATGGGGTTCAAGGAGCACCCATTGGGGTTGACGATGGGGTTTGGAGATCCAGTATCACCCATTAGGGTCAATGATGGGGTTTGGTGGTCCTGGAGCACCCATTGGGGTCAACGATGGGGTTCAAGGACCTCCCATTGGGGTCAGTGATGGGATTTTGGGGGTCCTGGAGCATCCATTGGGGTCAACGATGGGGGTCAACGATGGGGTTCAAGGAGCACCCATTGGGGTCAACGATGGGGTTTGGGGTGTCTTGGAGCACCCATTGGGGTCAACGACGGGGTTCAAGGAGCACCCATTGGGGTCAACGATGGGGTTTGGGGTGTCTTGGAGCACCCATTGGGGTCAACGATTGGGTTCAAGGACCTCCCATTGAGGTCAACGATGGCGATTGGAGTACTACGGAAGCCCCCCTTACCCTCTCCATCCCCCCCCCCCCACATCCCGCCCCACATCCCCACCCCCCAACAGGCTGAGCCCCTACGAGTGGTACAACCCCCACCCGTGCCTACGGGAGCGCCGGAACCTTCTAGAGAACCAATACACGTTGGGCAACAGCCTCTGGTTCCCCGTCGGCGGCTTCATGCAGCAGGGCTCCGAGATCATGCCGCGCGCGTTGTCCACCCGCTGCGTCAGCAGCGTCTGGTGAGCCCCATAGCGACTATGGGGTGGGATGGGGGGGTTGATGCATGAAATGAGCCCCCCATGTCACCCCCACCCCCCAACCCCGTCATGGTGTCGCCGTAGGTGGGCCTTCACCCTCATCATCATCTCGTCGTACACGGCCAACCTGGCGGCCTTCCTGACGGTGCAGCGCATGGAGGTGCCCATCGAGTCGGCCGATGACTTGGCCGATCAGACCAACATCGAGTACGGCACCATCCACGCCGGGTCCACCATGACCTTCTTCCAGGTGTGGGGCTCGGGGGGGGGGGGAAGGAGGGGGGGGGGGGATTGGGGTGATCTGGGTCAATCCAACCCAACCCAACCCAACATGGGGCAATCCAACCCAGCATGAGGCAACCTGGGTCAATCCAACCCAACCCAGGCCAACCCGGGTCAACCCAACCTGGGTCAATCCAACTGAACATGGGGCAACCTGGGGCAACCCAACCCAACCCAACCCAACATGGGGCAATCCAACCCAACCCAACCCAGCATGGGGCAACCGGGGGCAATTCAACCCAACCCAACCCAACCTGGGTCAATCCAACCCAACCCAACCCAACCCGGGTCAATCCAACTGAACATGGGGCAACCTGGGGCAACCCAACCCAACCCAACCCAACATGGGTCAACCCAACCCAACATGGGTCAACCCAACCCAACATGGGGCAACCCAGGTCAATCCAACCCAACCCAACCCAACATGGGGCAACCCAGGTCAATCCAACCCAACCCAACCCAACATGGGTCACTCCAACCCAACATGTGGCAACCTGGGTCAACCCAACCCAACCCAACATGGGGCAACCCGAGTCAATCCAACACAACCCAAACCAACATGGGGCAACCTGTGTCAATCCAACCCAACCCAACCCAACCTGGGTCAATCCAACCCAACCCAACCCAACTCAACATGGGGCAACCTGGCTCAACTCAACCCAACCCAACCTGGGTCAATCCAACCCAAAACAACCTAACCTGGGTCAATCCAACCCAACATGGGGCAACATGGGTCAACTCAACCCAACCCAATCTGGGGCAACCCAACCCAACCCAGCATGGGGCAACCTGGGTCAATCCAACTCAACCCAACCCAACCCAACCTGGGTCAATCCAACCCAACCCAGCATGGGGCAACCTGTGTCAACCCAACCCAACCCAACCCAGCATGGGGCAACCTGCGTCAACCCAACCCAATCCAACCCAGGTCAATCCAACCCAACCCAACCCAACCCAACATGGGGTAACCTGGGTCAGCCCAAACCAACCCAACCCAACCTCAGTCAATCCAACACAACACAACCCAACCTGGGTCAATCCAACTCAATCCGGGTCAATCCAACCCAACCCAACCCAACCCCGGTCAATCCAACCCAACCCAGGTCAATCCAACTCAACCCGGGTCAATCCATCTCAAGCCGGGTCAAAACAACCCAACCCAACATGGGTCAACATGGGTCATTCCAACCCAACCCAGTGTGGGGCAACCTGGATCAATCCAACCCAACCCAACATGGGGCAACCTGTGCCAACCCAACCCAACCCAACCTGGGTCAACCCAACCCAACACGGGTCAACCCAGCTCACCCCAACCCAACCTGGGTCAACCTAGCTCAACCCAACCCAACCCAACATGGATCAGCCCACCTCATCCCAACCCATCCCATCCAACCCAACATGGATCAACCTAGCACATCCAACCCCACCCAACCTGGATCACCCCATCCCATCCAACCCATCCAACCCAACATGGATCCACCCAGCTCAACCCAACCCATCTCATCCAACCCAACATGGATCAATCCAGCTCAACTCATCCCAACCCATCCAACGCAACCTGGATCAACCCACGTCAACCCAACCCAACCCAACCCTACATGGATCAACCCAACACATCCAGCTCAACGCAACCTGGATCAATCCATCTCATCCAACCCAACTTGGATGGACTCATCTCAACCCGACCTGGATCAACCCAACACATCCAGCTCAACCCAGCTCAATCCAACCTGGACCAACCCAAACCTTCCAACTCAACCCACATCAACCCAACCCAACCTAGATCAACCCATCCAACCCAACCCATGTAACGGAACCCATCCCAACCCAATCCATCCAACCCACATCAACCCAACCCAACCCAACCTAGATCAATCCATTCAACCCAACCCATCCAACCCAACCCAACCCAAACTAGATCAACCCAACCCAGATCAACCCAACCCATCCAACCCAACCCAACCTAGATCAAGCCATCCAACCCAAGCCATCCAACCTAACCCATCTAATCCTATCCATCCAAGCCAACCCAATCCATCCAAGCCAACCCAACCTAGATCTACCCATCTCAACCCATCCCAACCCAACCCAACCCAACCCAACCCATGCAACCTATATACCCACACATCCAACCCAACTCAACCCAACCCAACTCCATCAAAGCAACATCCAATCCATCCAACCCAACCCATCCCAACCGAAACCAATCCAACCCAATCCACCCCAACCCTACCCAATCAAAACCAAACCAACCCAACCCAACCCAACCCAACCCATGCAACCCAACCCATCCCAACCCATCCAACCCAACCTATATATACCCCACACATCCAACCCAACTCAACCTGGATCAACCCAACTCAACCCAAAGCAACCCATCCAATCCATCCAACCCAACCCAAGCTATACATACCCAACCCATCCCAACCCATCCAACCCAACCCATCCCAACCCATCCAACCCAACCCATCCCAACCTAGATCAACCCATCCAACCAAACCCATCCAACCCAACCCAACCTAGATCAACCCATGCAACCCAACCCATCCCAACCCATCCAACCCAACCCAACCCAACCCCCAACCCAACCAACCCAACCCAACCCATCCAACCCAACCCAACCCATCCAACCCATCCAACCCAACCCAACCCAACCTAGATCAACCCATCCAACCCATCCAACCCAACCCAACTCAACCTAGATCAACCCATCCAACCCAACCCATCCAACCCAACCCAACCTAGACCCACCACATTCCCCCCCCCCCAACCCCGTTCCACCGCAGAACTCGCGGTACCAGACCTACCAGCGCATGTGGAACTACATGCAGTCCAAGCAGCCCAGCGTCTTCGTCAAGAGCACGGAGGAAGGGATCGCCCGCGTCCTCAACTCCAAGTACGCCTTCCTCTTGGAGTCCACCATGAACGAGTACCACCGGCGCCACAACTGCAACCTGACCCAGATCGGGGGGCTGCTGGACACCAAGGGCTATGGCATCGGCATGCCATTGGGTATGGGGGGGGGACGACACACACGGACAACACAAGACCCACGCACCAGTGTTGGGGTGAGGTCTCCATCTTCAACACGGGAGACCCATCGCCCCCCCCCCCCCATGGGCGCTCTTCCATAGGGTCCCCGTTCCGCGATGAGATCACCTTGGCCATCCTGCAGCTGCAAAGAGGAGGAGAAAGGTGATTTCCCCCCCCACACACACACACACAGCTCAGTGAAGACCAATGGTGATCCTGGAGCCCAATGGAAGAGGAAGAAGCCCAATGGAGCCCAGTGGAGCCCAATGGAGCCCAATGGAGCCAAGGGAACCCAATGGCTCCCAAGGGAACCCCATGGCACCCAATGGTGTCCAATGAAACCCAATGGATCCCAAGGGAACCCAATGGAGCCCAATGGAGGCCAATGGAACCCTGTGGAGACCAATGGCACCCAGTGGAGCCCAATAGAGCCCAATGGAGCCCAATGGAACCCAATGGAGCCCAATGGAGCCCAATGGTGCCCAATGGAGCCAAGGGAACCCAATGGAGCCAAGGGAACCCCATGGCTCCCAAGGGAACCCCATGGCACCCAGTGGAGCCCA
Source organism: Pezoporus occidentalis (assembly GCF_034315485.1). Taxonomy (NCBI): domain Eukaryota; kingdom Metazoa; phylum Chordata; class Aves; order Psittaciformes; family Psittacidae; genus Pezoporus; species Pezoporus occidentalis. The sequence continues at coordinate 28,416 of NW_026916023.1, forward strand.
ATGGCACCCAGTGGAGCCCAATGGAGCCCAATGGTGCCCAATGGAGCCCAATAGAGCCCAATGGAGCCCAAGGGAACCCAATGGAGCCCAATGGAGCCCAATGGAGCCCAATGGCACCCAATGGAACCCAATGGATCCCAATAGAGCCCAGTGGAGCCCAATGGAGCCCAAGGGAACCCAGTGGAGCCCAATGGATCCCAATGGTGCCCAGTGGATCCCAATAGAGCCCAGTGGAGCTCAATGGAGCCCAATGGCTCCCAAGGGAACCCCATGGCACCCAGTGGAGCCCAATGGAGCCCAGTGGAGAAGAAGGGAACCCAATGGCTCCCAAGGGAACCCCATGGCACCCAATGGTGTCCAATGGAACCCAATGGATCCCAAGGGAACCCAGTGGAGCCCAATGGAGCCCAAGGGAACCCAGTGGAGCCCAATGGCACCCAGTGGAGCCCAATAGAGCTCAATGGAGCCCAATGGAACCCAATGGAACCCAATGGAGCCCAATGGAGCCCAATGGAGCCCAAGGGACCCCAATGGAACCCAATGGCACCCAATGGAGCCCAATGGAGCCCAAGGGAACCCCATGGCACCCAATGGTGTCCAATGGAACCCAATGGCTCCCAAGGGAACCCAATGGAACCCAATGGCACCCAGTGGAGCCCAATGGAGCCCAAGGGAACCCAGTGGAGCCCAATAGAGCCCAATGGAGCCCAATGGAGCCCAAGGGAACCCAGTGGAGCCCAATGGAGCCCAAGGGAACCCAATGGAGCCCAATAGAGCCCAATGGAGCTCAATGGAACCCAATGGATCCCAATAGAGCCCAGTGTAGCCCAATGGAGCCCAAGGGAACCCAGTGTAGCCCAATGGAGCCCAATGGAGCCCAATGGTGCCCAATGGAACCCAATGGTGCCCAATGGAGCCCAATGGAACCCAATGGTGCCCAATGGAGCCCAATGGAGCCCAATGGAACCCAATGGTGCCCAATGGAGCCCAATGAATGCGTGGGGTCTTCTCCTCCTCCAGGGCTGGGCATGGAGAACATTGGGGGCATCTTCGTGGTGCTGGTTTGTGGCCTCATCGTCGCCGTCTTCGTGGCTGTGGTGGAGTTCGTGTGGTCAACGCGGCGCTCAGCCGAGAGCGAGGAGGTGATGGGGGGAATGGGGGCAAAGGGGGTAATGGGGGCAAAGGGGGTAATGGGGACAATGGGGGCAATGGGGTTAATGGGACGAGGGCAATGGGGTAATGGGGGCAATGGGGGGTAATGGAGGCAATGGGGTAATGGGGGTAATGGGGTCAATAGGGGCAATGGGGACAATGGGGGCAAGGGGGTTAATGGGGCAATGAGGGCAATGGGGTAATGGGGGTAATGGGGGCAATGGGGACAATGGAGGTAATGGGGGTAATGGGGACAATGGGGGCAATGGGGGTAATGGGGTCAATGGGGGTCAATGGGGGTAATGGGGTCAATGGGGGGCAATGGGGGCAATGGGGTAATGGGGGGCAATGGGGTTAATGGGGGCAGTGGGGGGCAATGGGGGTAATGGGGGTAATGGGGGCAATGGGGACAATGGAGGTAATGGGGGTAATGGGGACAATGGGGGCAATGGGGTTAATGGGGTCAATGGGGGACAATGGGGGCAATGGGGCAATGGGAGCAATGGTTGCAATGGGAGGCAATGGGGGCAATGGGGGGCAGTGGGGGCAATGGGGTCAATGGTGGGCAATGGGGGCAATGGGGTTCAATGGGGGGTAATGGGGGCAATGGGGGGCAATAGGGGCAATGGGGGGGACAATGGGGCTAATGAGGGACACGGGAGTTCCCATAGGGGATTGTGGGATATGGGGGGGTCCCATAGAGGACAGCGTGTCCCCTATGCAGTGGGGGGATCTATAGGGGATAGGGAGATCCATTAGGGTCCAGAGGATCCCATGGGGCATGGGGGGGGGGGGTCTGTATGGGATGGGGGAGAGCTCCATAGGGGCTGTGGGGGGGCTCCATAGGGGCTGTGGGGGGGCTCCATAGGGGACGTGAGACCCCATAGGACTGGGATGGGGGGGTCCTATAGGAGATATGGGGTCCCATAGATCCCATAGGAGATGCGAGCTGAATGGCTCCCCATCGAGTGGTACCCAAGTGGCTCTGATGAGCCGGGAGCTCCCCATAGCCTCTGTGTGTACCCGAATCTCCCCATAGAGCCCCGGTTGCCCCATAGAACCCTATAGGCGCCCTATAGGGCCCCACTTCAGCCCTATCTCGCCCGCCCCACAGCTCTCCCTATGCAACGAGATGCTCCGCGAGCTGCGCCGCGCCGTCTCCTGCCGCAAGCCCTCCCGTGCGCGCCGTCGAAGGAGGCCTTTGGGTCGAGGGGGTCCGGGGGGGGGTGTCCCCCAAATGGGGGGGTCGGGGGGGGTCCCCCCTTCAACCCACAGCAGCGGGGGAGGGGCCACGACGATGGGGTCCCACCCCCTAAGGGAGATGCGCTTTAGCAATGGGAAGCTCTATTCGGGTTCGGGGGGGCCCCCCATTGGGGAAGGGGGGGGGTCTGGGGGAGGTGGGGGGGGTCCCCCCCCTCCGTGTACCCACATCCGGGTATGCCCCGAGTGCCGCCGCATCCAAGCGCTGCGAGGGGGGGGGCCCCAAAGGGTGGCCAT